>NC_034200.2:13649999-13949999 GCF_002021735.2 Oncorhynchus kisutch | reverse complement strand
ATTCTTAGTGTTAATGTTGCAGTCTTGCCACCTTAACACCACTGAAAGTCATCATCACATACAGTACTCATCAAACGAGACTGGAAGTCTATAAAAGAGAGGTAAAAAAAAAGAGGATGAACTGAGATGGACGGAGGAAGTAGGTTAAAGATGAACAGAGATTGTGGTTTACAAGCGATGCCAGCAGTGTGCGCAGTTCACTGAGGTCAAAGGCAGGTCATCCTGAATGTTGGACTTATTCGCGTCCGTGTTCATTGACTTGTAAAATGACAAGGAACAATGTACAGTAAATCACAACCACTACTATTTTTATTGTGGAAGTCTATTGAATGTATTTGTGTGTGTTAACCTGGGTTCTTAACTTGACATTTGTTAATGGGCTAACAGTGTAGAGTAAGTACATTCAAAGCCAATTAGACTTTATTTAAATATAGAAAATGAACAAGCTACCTTCAGAGTAGCAGGTGTGGGAATTACCAATAAAAATGATGGGTCAAAATTAGTATCAATCACATTACGTTTGGACGTGTTGTGTTAAAACTTGTGAAAGTTGGCATGGAATGCACACAAATAGCACACAACCAAGCATCTCCCCTCTCTCCTAAAAGTTGGCGCGGGTGTTCCTGTCGAAGCAACAGAGAGCCTCTTGATGTGGTCTGTCATTTCCTCTGAGCTGGCTGTGCTACAGAACGGGGGTTTGAGGGGTGTGGGAAAAAGCAGTATGAAAGGGAAGAGAGGAAGTGTGTATTTATCTCTGTTGGTGGGGCACGATTCCCACTTTGATCTGTCTGACCAATGGATGGACCGACCAACACCCTGACTGATCCTGGCAGGAGCAGGACCAGTGTGGAGGCTAGGGTCCCTCTGCCACCTGAAGAGATTATAAGGGGATGCCTTATTCCAACACCTGTCTTTATAAAAGCCCAGTCAAACTCTTGGGGATTTTCATCTCAAATCTCACATTTGAATAAAACAAAAAATCTCTTATCTGTAAAAATGAAAGTTAGATGAGCTTTTTTTCTTCGTGATATATGGGTTAAAATAATGGTCAAAATGAGTCAAACGAAAACAACAAGTCCTATAGTATCACAGTCAAACACAAACTCCTTCATTGAGAACACAGGGTTGGTCATGGGTTCCATATGCAACCCTGATGACAAGACACACTTCTCCACAGCAATAAAGTAAGGGGAACCACAAAGGGGTTTCATGGAAGGATATGAAATCATGGGGCAGGGTCTCCTTCTTAGCCGTTTATTGAGACGTTTCCATCCATCCCAACTCCGTCATTGTGCAAACAATTCCTCTATTTGTCTTCTCATTTAGCAGGGAGAGGCTGATTCAATGATTTACTTTCCATTGTCTGGAAGATGGAATATTCAATTACAGGCTTCAAGTCAACACCTCCCCTCACATTACAGTATGACATAATACAGTCCCCCTCAGACAGACATGTCCATATGGTTTCAAGTCAAATATGTGCCTATGTAACCTACTGAAAACTCATGCTGATGTGCCAAAAGAGCTCTCTGTCCCTCCTCATCTCCATGCAGGAAATGTATCTCCCTCCTACAGTTCAATCACATCATATTTGCTGTTTTAGAATCCCATACGTACTGTATATGTCCTATCCCTGGTCAGGATTTCAAGCTCGACTGTGGGTACACGCAACACCAGCCCTCTCCTTCCTCCTCCTTGTGAGTTCCTGCCTGCGTACTGAGGAAGTTGGCCAGGGAGAGTGCAAGTGGCACATGGCAGTGGATGGCGGCCTGGGAGCAGATTAGCCGGCTTTGTGGCTATCTGGTGATGACAGTTCACACAGAGAGTTTTTTCCACTGCCCCTGGGCGTATCAACACCCAGTTTCCCTTCTCAGAGGGCTATCTTTCTCCAGGCCAGGCATGCCTCAGCTTTCAATAGAAACAGTGCTGGGAGAAAGATTTGCCCCCCATACATAATGCGTGGGTCGATTCAAAAAGAAATCATATGGAGCGATACGTCATGTGATATTTTATATGGACAAATATTGGAATCGTCATTCACACCGAATCATGGACAATCAACAACAAAAAACCTCCATAACTGCAGACTGCTCATGTTTCAATGACTGACCGTCTTTCCTTCCTCAGCTGTACAGTCGTGGCCAAAAGTTTTGAGAATGACACAAATATTAATTTCCACAAAGTTTGCTGCTTCAGTGTCTTTAGATATTTTTGTCAGATGTTACTATAGATTGCTGAAGTATAATTACAAGCATTTCATAAGTGTCAAAGGCTTTGATTGACAATTACGTGAAGTTGATGCAAAGAGTCAATATTTGCAGTGTTGACCCTTCTTTTTCAAGACCTCTGCAATCCGCCCTGGCATGCTGTCTATTAACTTCTGGGCCACATCATGACTGATGGCAGCCCGTTCTTGCATAATCAATGCTTGGAGTTTGTCAGAATTTGTAGGGTTTTGTTTGTCCACCCGCCTCTTGAGGATTGACCACAAGTTCTCAATGGGATTAAGGCCTGGGGAGTTTCCTGGCCATGGACCCAAAATATCGATGTTTTGTTCCCCGAGCCACTTAGTTATCACATTTGCCTTATTGCAAGGTGCTCCATCACGCTGGGAAAGGCATTGTTTGTCACCAAACTGTTCCTGGATGGTTGGGAGAAGTTGCTCTCAGAGGATGTGTTGGTACCGTTCTTTATTCATGGCTGTGTTCTTAGGCAGAATTGTGAGTGAGCCCACTCCCTTGGCTGAGAAGCAACCCCACACATGAATGGTCTCAGGATGCTTTACTGTTGACATGACACAGGACTGATGGTAGCGCTCACCTTGTCTTCTCTGGACAAGCTTTTTTCCGGATGCCCCAAACAATCAGAAAGGGGATTCATCAGAGAAAATGACATTACCCAGTCCTCAGCAGTCCAATCCCTGTACCTTTTGCAGAATAACAGTCTGTCCCTGATGTTTTTCCTGGAGAGAAGTGGCTTCTTTGCTGTCCTTCTTGACACCAGGCCATCCTCCAAAAGTCTTCGCCTCACTGTGCGTGCAGATGCACTCACACCTGCCTGCTGCCATTCCTGAGCAAGCTCATTACTGGTGGTGCCCCGATCCCGCTGCTGAATCAACCATATGAGACGATCCTGGCGCTTGCTGGACTTTCTTGGGCGCCCTGAAGCCTTCTTCACAACAATTGAACCGCTCTCCTTGAAATTCTTGATGATCCGATAAATGGTTGCTTTAGGTGCAATCTTACTGGCAGCAATATCCTTGTCAGTGAAGCCCTTTTTGTGCAAAGCAATGATTACGGCACGTGTTTCCTTGCAGGTAACCATGGTTGACAGAGGAAGAATATTATTCCAAGCAACACCCTCCTTTTGAAGCTTCCTGTTCCTGTCTGTTATTCGAACTCAATCAGCATGACAGAGTGATCTCCAGCCATGTCCTCGTCAACATTCACACGTGTTAATGAGAGAATCACTGACATGATGTCAGCTGGTCCTTTTGTGGCAGGGCTGAAATGCAGTGGAGATGTTTTTGGGGGATTCAGTTCATTTGCATGGCAAAGGGGGACTTCGCAATTAATTGCAATTCATCTGATCACTCTTCATAACATTCTGGAGTATATGCAAATTGCCATCACACAAACTGAGGCAGCAGACTTTGTGAAAATTTATATTTGTGTCATTCTCAAAACTTTTGGCCACGACTGTACATGGGGCAATATTAGTTCAACATATTCTCTTGTGCAATGCATGCAGTAAGACAACTCAACCATTACCAATGGTGGCAGATGAGGACACGAGCCAGTTAAACAAAGCACTAGTTCTACACACATTTAGCTATTTGATTTGGAATTTTAGTACCAGTCAAAAGTTTGGACACACCTACTCATTCAAGAGTTTTTCTTTATTTTTACTATTTTCTTTATTGTGGAATAATAGTGAAGACATCAAAACTATGAAATAACACACAAGGAATCATGTAGTAACCCAAAAAGTGTTAAACAAATCAAAATACCTTTTGCCTTGTGACAGCTTTGCACACTCTTCGCATTCTCTCAACCAGCTTCACCTGGAATGCTTTTCCAACAGTCTTGAAGGAGTTCCTGCATATGCTGAGCACTTGTTGGACACGTTTCCTTCACTCTGCTTCACCATCTCAATTGGGTTGAGGTCAGGTGATTGTGAAGGCCAGCTCATCTGATGCAGCACTCCATCACTCTTCTTATTGGTCAAATCACCCTTACACAATCTGGAGGTGTGCTGGGTCATATTCCTGTTGAAAAACAAATGATAGTCCTAGCGTGAACCAGATGAGATGGCATATTGCTGCAGAATGCTGTGGTAGCCATGCTGGTTAAGTGTGCCTTGAATTCTAAATAAATCACAGACATTGTCACCAGCAAAGCACCCCCACACCATCAACCTCCTCCTCCATGCTTCATGGTGGGAACTATACATGCGGAGATCATCCGTTCACTTACGCTGCGTCAAATTTGGACTCATCAGACCAAATGACAAATTTCCACCGGTCTAATGTCCATTGCTCGTGTTTCTTGGCCCAAGCAAGTCTCTTCTTCTTGGTGTCCTTTAGTAGTGGTTCGACCAGGAAGGCCTGATTCACGCAGTCTCCTCTGAACAGTTGACGTTGAGATGTGTCTCTTACTTGAACTCTGTGAAGCATTTATTTGGGCTACAATTTCTGAGGCTGGTAACTCTAAGGAACCCCACCTCTGCAGCGGAGCTAACTCTGGGTCTTCCTTTCCAGTGGTGGTCCTCATGAGAGCCAGTTTCATCATAGCGCTTGATGGTTTTTTCCACTGCACTTAAGAAACTTTCAAAGTTCTTGAAATGTTTCGCATTGACCGACCTTCATGTCTTAAAGTTATGATGGACTGTCATTTATTTTTGCGTATTTGAGCTGTTCTTGCCATAATATGGACTTGGTTTTTACAAATAGGACTATCTTCTGTATACCACCCCTACCATGTCACAACACAACTGATTGGCTCAAATGCATTAATGCATTCCACAAATTCATTTTTAACAAGGCACACCTGTTAATTGAAATGCATTCCAGGTTAAATATATATTTCTAACTTAACCAAACTTAGTTTGATGGAATTTTGTTATTATGCTAATTACTCGAGCTAACTCTAGTGGGTTTTAAAGTGACCTTTGGAAAAACAAATCTTGACAAATAGCAAACTCCCAAGAAGATCCATTCCATGTAATTTCAAAGACCAAAAATCAAGTCTTGCAAACATCTGGGGGAACTATGAAGAATGGTCTTTCTTTGAATGTGCAATGTCAATGTGTCAACAGATGTGTCAACAGACTGTCATCGTAATTATATCCAAATCTCCACATTGACACCAAATCCGTCACACATGGCTCCTGGAACTCCTAGGCCCCAACTGATATTATTCTGCACTTCTTTTGGCAATGGAGGACCTTCTTGTGGCCCAAGAAGTATTTGTTTATTATGGCTATTTGAGGTCAAAAACATGCTGTGGTAAGCAGCCTGTTTCTACATTAGAGGCCCACACTACCCCCGAACCCCCCACTGACTTCTCAGCATAATGTGTCCCAACAGAGCCATTAGACAGAGCCATCTGCTTCATTATCTTTATTAATGATGTTCCTTTTCTTTCTATCTCTTTCTCTCTCTCTCTCTCTCTCTCTCCACATCAGCAGTTTTCACTTATGTGTTCTTGTGATGCTGTTCGTTATGGCAGCTCAACGTGTGGGATTCCATCTGGAGTGTCTCACATTGAAAACCTTCGTTGACAGGCCACAGAGGTTGCTTGGGCTCCAGTAAACTTTCACCAGTTCCACTCAACCAAAGTTCCAACGTTATAGAATGTGGTATGGGGGAGCCAAGGAGTCTATGAATGTGGATCTCCGTGCATCTCTAAGTATCTGTGTGCATTTGAATTCGGATAGCAAAAGAAGAAAAACTTAGAAAACAGTCAAAGGGTAAATTGGGGCTTCACCTCAGGAATAGTTTGTTAATATGACAAGTAACTGAGGACAGAGAAAGATAATGTGTTTCAGCAAGCCTTTTTGAATAGGTGCCTGCAAGAGTAGCTAGAATATCCCTTGGGAACATGATAAACGCATTAATCTAATGTCTCCTTCCCGTTTTTAATGATTTCAGCAGCAACATCACCTCACCTCACTCAGCAGCTATGAAGAGGCAAAAAAAATCTAATGTATTACTGATTATTATAAACAAATGAGAAATAAATGGTAGCATTGGGAGCCCTGACATAGATGGAGTGGTGTTGGTGTTCCATTCACAGTCACGCACGGTAATGTCATTGCTCTGAGGGAATTACACCCCCTGGCCACGAACAGAAAAGAGAGGAGAGCTGGGGCTGGAGCTAGAGTAGCCCAGGGGTTCAAGCACCTGACATCACAACACCACAGCGGCCATATCTAACTCGGATCCAACTCCAGTTCCCCCTTCCCTTCGAACCAATGAGTTTAGTTGTTTGATGTGCTGGCTTGGAAATGGGGTCCTTTATATAGAGTGGCAAGGGTGTGGTGCTCAGAGCTCTGAGACCATTAAACTGTCACCACTATTTCGGGGATGGGACTACTTGTTTTTTTTCCCTTCTCTCTAGCCTTGCCTGCAAGCATAGGTAGTGATGAGATTTCTGGAGTTAAATTACTCACCCAGATTTTGTTTGTAGTCAAAGCTCAAAATGATATTTGTAACCGTCAGTGGGCTGCAAACAGTGGCGAAGTTCTATGTGTTTGTCGGATTGGGAGGAAGGAGGGGCAGGAGGAATTAAGTTTCAAGGGGAGCAAAAGTTCCAACAATTCAGTGATATAAGGTTCCCCCAGATCACATTCATTCTCAAACTGACAGACGGAAAATCTCCATCTCTTTAATAAAGTAGAATTATAGCCCTTTCAGTGGAATAATTAAGACAGATGAAACCTAATTACCAGGTACTGTATCTCTGTAGTAGAGCCTGCTACACTGATCTCTGTTTTAATGTATACCAGACAGGTTACTATAGCAGCAAATGGTTTATGTTAATCACAGTCAACTTACAGTTTACAGCTTACTCAAATCAACGGTTTCAGTCTAAGCAATGCTTTGGTCTTATTGCCACCTTATTTAAGACCAAGCTTGGTTGACAAACGCGCAATGTTGTCATGGAGAAAATTGTATGTTGATTTTGTGAGGCAATCTGGAAAGCGAGTGGTGACAACAAAAGGACAACAACTGAGAGATCTCAAGATTTCAACATACTGATGCACAAGTAGCTTGACTTTACCTGACGTTTGAGTTACTTTGACAGGGACAATGCACGTAAATCAATGTCTGTATATTAGCCAGATTGAGCCATGTGTGATTTAGCCAGATTGAGGCAATGTGCTGATTTTCATGGGCTTTCGAATATGAGTCGGCTCCTATGGCTTACTGAATCACACTGTACTGTCGGCTACCCACCTGACAGGAGGTCAGCACTGTTAGTGAGGTCATAAAGCAATGCTGACCTTAAACACATGCCCTTCCCCAGGAGGTGTCCTGACCTCTATGCATTATTTATTTGTTTTCATTTAACCCTTATTTTACCAGGTAAGTTGACTGGGAACACATTTACATTTACAGCAACGACCTGGGGAATATTTACAGGGATGAATGAGCCAATTGTAAATTGGGGATGATTAGGTGACCATGATGGTATAAGAGCCAGATTGGGAATTTAGCCAGGACACCAATGCTAACACTCCTACTCTTACAATACGTGCCATGGGATCTTTTAGTGACCACAGAGAGTCAGGACATCAGTTTAACATCCCATCCCGAAAGACGGCACCCTACACAGGGCAAAGTCCCCAATCATTGGACTGACAAGGACCATCCCTTCTTAGCATCAGAAGCAAGCCAGCAGTGGGATGCAGGGTGGTATGCTGCTGGCCAACAGGACTGTACAGCACCACCTTGTGTTGTGACAATAATTCAGAGTTTTGTGACGTTCATCTGCATGTTATTTTTCTTTGAGTGACACTTTGAATGATTTGTTGTGAAGAATACAGTGGTGGCCCAGTATGCCACCATTGTCCTAATCTGAATGAGTATTATGCAGAACAATATAACAAACCTAGATGTATCATAATGCACTTCGACAAATGTCTGAAATCATAGCTGTACAGGTATCATGAAAGACAAAGTTGATAATTGTGATTTACTATCTACACAATCTAACAGTTTATCTGCGGCAAGACAGTAAATGTTGCATAAGGAGTGTCAACTTTGCCATTTGTCAAACTAACAAGAGCATGATGGCATGATGAGATCATCACTTTGGCCCTTTGTGTCTGTCTCACCCATTCAACAGAGTTAAAATGGCTTGTGTTGGCTCCTCCACCGGTTGGCGAAGTGCAGCCAGCAGACACACAGAGTAGTTGCACAGCGTACGACCGTCTGGCATAATTAGAAAGTGCTGCGGATGTCTGAAGCATTACCTCACCTCACGCTGGAGAACATAGAGGCTTCCCCAGCTCCAGCTAGATAAATGCCTCAGCTGCTTGGATCCCTCCCCGGACCGGCCCCACTCCTCTCCTGGCCTGATCAGTGGGGAGCTCCTCTGTTCCATAACGACCAATGGTTATGTATATTGTACAAATAAAAATGGCAGGTATGTGTATGTGTAGCTGTGAGTGTGTGTGTTTTGGGAAGGGTGGGGGGTGGTCAGGTTTTCTGCTTCGACAACCCTCTTTACGCTCTGAGTGAGCGCCAGCCAGATGTCCCGCACAAACTTGGACCTGGTGCAAGTGCCGTGCGTTTGTCTGAAGGCCTCACACCCAAGGTCGGGCTGAAGACATGGTTTTCTCATTGCAGACATATTCGCCGTGCTAGGGCGTTACTTGCTTGCCTCCTCTTTCAATGGTAATGGTCTGGACGTCTCTCCTTCTCTGCCCTCTTCCCACTGTAAATATACGCATGCTAACACATCCCACCTGACTGTCTACTTCATAAGCATACACAAATATATTCCATTTCCATGTAACCTCAATGCCCGTTTCTGTGAAAACACACAAAAATCCCATAACATTGATAGTATAACTATTACAGATACTTCATGACATTTATAGTATCGTACAGAGATTTCATTCACTCACAGAGATTTGGAGAATAAATACGTTTTACAATATCTAAATACATTATATCAGAATATTATGATGTTATAATTGTGCAGGCACGCCAGGCAACCTTATTACGTGTGCATGTGTGTTCCCAAGCGGTGTAGTATTACTACTCTACTAGAGCCTTAGAATGAGAGCATGCAAGGGATCCGAGGGACAGGCTCTGGAATCCAGGCTGTCTGTCTCCAAGGTCTCCCAACTGCCTGAATCTTAACTTAAGGTCATTCCTCTGCTGCTGGACCAATTACACACGCACATACACAGCCCTGCGGATTCTCAGCCAGACGCCTTGCAGGGTGAATTGTTCCAGCACATCCTCCTGTGGGTTTACATTGGAAATACGGCCTGCCAAGGGCTGAAATTATTCTATTTTACCACCGATACTTACAAAAAGAAGGCAAGGAGACAAGGTAGGGTGGGCGTTTGAGATTGATTTTGTACATGCCAATTTAGCGGCTCTATGTCCGACTTAAACTGGCATTGTGGCTTTGCAGTCTATGCCTTACTTTTGTTTTGTGTGACATTCACTAGTTGGTTTACACACACACACACACACACACACACACACACACACACACACACACACACACACACACACACACACACACACACCCTGATGGAATGATTCAAACTCATTCCACGGAGGGCAGAGTGTCTGCGGGTCTTTGTTTTTTCCTTTCAATTAAGACCTAAACAACCAGGAAAGGGAAGTTCCTTACTCATTTGTGAACTTAATTCATCAATTTGTTTTTATGACGGGAGGAGACATTTTGATATGTCAAGACAA
Source organism: Oncorhynchus kisutch (assembly GCF_002021735.2). Classification (NCBI taxonomy): domain Eukaryota; kingdom Metazoa; phylum Chordata; class Actinopteri; order Salmoniformes; family Salmonidae; genus Oncorhynchus; species Oncorhynchus kisutch. The sequence continues at coordinate 13,940,053 of NC_034200.2, read as the reverse complement.
ACATACTCCATGTTGGAAATGACAAGACCTCTTTACTTGTGTAAAGTAATATTAATGACCAAACACAACCAGTGGGAGGGACTGGCGGAACCAACCAAGACATTTTCACTTTACAAAATCAAGCGTCATTAATAACAGTGAGATCAATCGGATAAAGGTTTGAGTGACTTGGTTTTGTACATGATGCTGCTATGGGGCCCTCGTCTGCTGGAAATGTAGGTATGGGTAAAGTGACGATGCATCACAGGAGGTTGCTGGCACCTTAAATGGGGAGAGTGGGCTTGTGGTAATGGCTGGAGCCGAATAAGTGGTATGATATCAAATCCCTCAAACACATGGTTTCCATGTGTTTGATGCCATTCCATTTGCTCCATTCCAGACATTATTATGAGCCATCCTCCCTTCAGCAGCCTCCTGTGCTATGAATAGATAATAAACAGCGAGTAGCAGCAGCGTAAAAAAGGGAGTCAATGCAAATAGTTTGGGTAGCCATTTGAATAACTTGAATAACTAATCTTATGGCATGGGGGTAGAAGCTGTTAAAAAGCCTTTTGGACCTAGACTTGGACCTAGACCATACCAAGCGGTGATGCAACCATGTCGATGGTGCAGCTGTAGAACTTTTTGAGGATCTGAGGACCTATGCCGAATGTCACTTGTGTTAGGAAACTAGGCATACGTCACAGGTCACTACTTCACAGGAGAGACATTTGAACATAAACATGATTTTTTATCAAAATGCGTTTTTTGACAGAAATGCCTTCTGGAACATGTGAGCTTTCATGTCCCTTAATAACAAACTTGTATGCCATCTGTAAATACGAATACATTTGTTAAATTATGAGCCCAGTTGGTTTAGCCACGGAAAAAGGCAGGAACAGTCCCGCTAACCATGGTTGGCTGAGATAATGGATGGGCTACCATGTAGCCCACTTCTGTCTATAACATGAGCTGGTCAGTTTTTGTAGGTAATCCTTTCTAATGCGGCTTAAAAAAAAAGATATCACGTAGAAGAACTGCAAAAGTCTTGCTCTTCACTTTCTGGAGGACCGGGTTTTGAAATCAGTATAATGCCCAGTAGAATTAGAGTATGATAACTAAGCAGATGGAAAAGATTCTGGCATATGCAGAGGGAGTTGAAAAAAAGCACACACAAACACACAGAAGGCTGTTGTATAAAACACCTGTCTCCGGGTTACATCTTCAAACTAAAGACAACCGTGGTGTCCGTGACAGAGAGGGAGAGAAGCGTCCATCTAGGTATACAAATAAGACGGTCTAACTAGCTGCATTTTCAGATATTATACATTTCTAATTTAGTCAGTAAGTCATTTTCATTTCAAGTTACAGCGTACTGTTAGCTAGCAAGCACCCCTGAGGGGCCCCCGAGTTGAGGATCAGTGTGGCAGATGTGTTGTTGCCGATCCTTACCACCTGGGGCGGCACGTCAGGAAGTCCAGGGTTTCCAATTGCAGAGGGAGGTGTTTAGTCCTAGGGACCTTAGCTTAGTGATGAGCTTTGAGGGCACTATTGTGTTGAATGCTGAGCTGTAGTCAATGAACAACATTCTCACGTAGGTGCTCCTTTTGTCCAGGTGGGAAAGGGCAGTGTGGACTACAATAGAGATTGCATCAACTGTTGATCTGTTAGGGTGGTATGTAAATTGTAGCCAGTCTAGAGTTTCTGGGATGATGGTATTGATGTGAGGTCTTACTTACATCAGCTACGGAAAGTGTGATCACACAGTCATCCGGGAAAGCAGGTGCTCTCATAAATGGTTCAGTGTTGCTTGCCTCGATGTGAACATAGAAGGCATTTAGCTCATCTGGTCGACTCGCGTCACTTGGCAGCTCGCGGCTGCGTTTCTCTTTGTAATCCGTAATAGTTTGCAAGCTTGCCACATCCTGCCACATCCGACGAGCGTCGATGTTGTAGGATTCAATCTTAGTCCTGCTGTCATGCCCTGACCTCAGAGAGACGTTTTATTTCTCTATTTGGTTAGGTCAGAGTGTGATGTGAGGTGGGCATTCTATGTTTTGTTTTCTATGTTTATTTCTTTCTATGTTTTGGCCAGGTATGGTTCTCAATCAGGGACAGCTGTCTATCATTGTCTCTGATTGGGAATACTTAGGTTTCCCTTTTTCCCTCCTTTCAGTGTGGGTTGTTATCTTTGTTAGTGGAACTAATGCCCTGTTAAGCTTCACGGTCATTTTGTATTGTTTATTGTTTTTATTGGTCTCCTTCCGACGACGTCCGTGACACTGGAATTGACACCTTACCTGTTTGATTGTTAGTCGGAGGGCATAGCAGGATTTTTTATAAGCTTCCGGATTATGGTCATGCTCCTTGAAAGCGGCAGCTCTAGCCTTTAGCTAAATGCAGATGTTGCCTGTAATCCATGGCTTCTGGTTGGGTTATGTACGTACAAAGCACATATTGATGAAGCTGTGGACTGATATGGTATACTGGTATACATATTCCAGTCTGTGCTAGCAAAATAGTCATGTAGTTTAGCATCTGCATCATCTGGCCACTTCCGTATTGAGCGAGTCTCTGGTACTTCCTGCTTGAGTTTTTGCTTGTAAGCAGGAATCAGGGGGATACAATTATAATCAGATTTGCCAAATGGAGGTCGGATTAGAGTTTTGTACGCATCTCTGTGTGTGGAGTAAAGGTGGTCTAGAGTTTTTTCCCCTCTGGTTGCATGTGACATGTGGGTAGAAATCAGGTAAAACAGATTTAAGTTTTCCTGCATTAAAGGACAACGGCCACTAGGAGCGCCACTTCTGGGTGAGCATTCTCTTGTTTGCTTATGGCCTTTATACAGCTCGTTGAGTGCGGTGTTAGTGCCTGCATCGGTTTGTGGTGGTAAATAGACAGCTACTAAAAATGTAGATGAAAACTCTCTTTTCAATCATCCCTGGTATTTGATTATCAAATTAAGGTAACTAATTAGTAAGTAACTCCCTTCACCTGGTTGTCTAGCGCATAATTGAAAGGAAAAACCTGCAGACAGTAGGCCCTCCATGGAATGAGTTTGACACCTCTGCTATGAAGGAAAATTGACATTCTCTTGTCTGTTCTTATTGAATCCCCCAAGACAGACTGTGTCCATTTCGATTCATGGAGAGGAAATAGTTGCATTCTCCTAGTGGGTGGGCCTATTAAAACCCCTGTCCTGTCCCCCTCTCTCTGGCCCTGGTCAGCCTTGTGCTAGCAGCCTGCACAGGCGTACTCACACACACAGGAGGTCACCAGTCACAGTCAGTCACAGGTCTTAAATTACGGGCCTGGGGTGACGCTCACTGCAGAGAAACAGCCCCAGATGTGCCTTTAGTTTGAGGAGTCAACCAGAAGGAAGTTACTCTACAAAAATCCCCCCCAATTCTCAGGAGAACTAACGGTACTGTGTTGAATTAATTTTATTGGAATGAATGATGTCCCTGGGTGGTTTTAAGAGAAAGACACTAAACTAATGCCTGGCACTGATCAGAGATATATGAATAATGCTTTCTCATCTTTCAAAAAGGCAAGAAAAACCATTGGGATGGGGTATCAAGATTATGGGGACACAAGCTAATTAAAGTTCCACCAGGTAGTCTAAAATACTCCCCCCCAAAATTTCACAGGCCTTGAATGTGAATGGAAAAGTTAAAGGTTATGACCTACGTTTGTAATAACAAAACCAGACGCAGTAGTTTCATAGTTGAGATCACTCATTAACTGCATCTATGCCTCTGAGCACTTCTTGTATGGGATTGTAAAAAGCAGTATTTGTCCTTCCCATGAATTCCCATAATATCGACAGTCGTTATTACCTCCCCAAAGACCTAGAGTCAGACAATGTATCTGGAGCAGGTGTGCACACATTATAAAAAAATATTCCTAAATCGCAGCAATATGGCTTGCAGCAAAACTGAGGAGATTAAATAACTTTATTCGACACCTGGAAGATATTACAATAACAAAGCACAGTGTGTATATGAAATGAAAAGGACGGTGTAATAGGGGTCTACGAACGTGAGAGAAATATTTTGGAAAGGTGCTCCAACAGGTTCAGGTGCCTTCAGATGTCTAGTCTAAGAGAACAAAGGGATACATTTTCTACAGGATAATCAAGAGCTTGCTGACTCGAAACTGCTTATGACATCGCTCTTGGCCCAATGGTACCAGAGACGTGCTCTAGACCTAGGCCTAATCATGACTATGTGGTGGATTTGGATTTGATAGCACCTCAGTATACAGTCATGTTCTCATGCCATCATTGAGCGACATCTTTGTATGCTCCGAAGACTGTGGACCCTATTGGGAGGAAGCTGCTTAATAGTTTTGTAACTGATCTAAACAAGCCCAAAATGTATTTTTCATATTCTCATAAAGGTCCGTTTTCTGGCGGAAAACAAATTGACGAGGACCAAACTAATAAATTCTAGTTTATATATCGTGAAATGCTAGACCCCTATAAATCACGTTAAGAGACTTGTGACAATGGGTGTGAGCGAGTTGAGTGACCCACGAAAGACTGCTGTTTCACTTATTGGAGTTATGTTGGAGTATATTGAAGAACTGTGTTTAAGATACAGTATAGTGCTTATTTCCTGGTGATGTGCTCAAAACAAAGTTACTACTATAACGTTTTGCTGGCCTATGGAGTCTCTTGGGAAACTATCGAAACTATCCAATGATGGGATTTATACACTGAACAAAAATATAAACACAACATGCAACAATTTCAAAGATTTAACTGAGTTACAGTTCACATAGCGAAATCGGTAAATTTAAATAAATGAATTAGGCCTTAATATATGGATTTCACATGACTGGGATATGTATCTGTTGGTCACAGATACAGTACCTCTTAGGGCCCGCCAGAGGGACACCTGTTGACACCTTCCAGTGAAATTGGAGGGTGAGCAATTCAAGTAAATAATCATAACAATTATGGATATTAAACATTTAGGTACATTAAAGTGTCTTATATCGGTTAAATGCTAAAATTCTTGTTCATCTATCTGCATTATCTGATTTACAATAGGCTCTACAGTGAAAGCATGCCATGCGATTGTTTGAGGACGGTGCCCCACATCAAAATATTTTTCAACCAGCACAGGCTTCATAAATTCACAAATAGCAATTAAATATTCACTTACTTTTTGAAAATCTTCCTCTGATTTGCAATCCAAAGAGCCCCAGCTACAACATGCATGGTCGTTTTGTTAGATAAAATCCTTCTTTATATCCCAAAAAGTCTGTTTAGTTGGCACCATCGAGTTGAGTAATCCACTCGTTCAACATGCAGAGAAAGGAATCCAAAAAGCTACTGCTAAACTTTGTTAAAACAAGTCAAAAATGTAATTAAACTATAATATTTCATAGAAAAAGAAGTATGTTCAAAAGAAAGCAAAATAACCAGGTGCACGTCCTCTTCGTTGCACGCGCAGACTCATTTCGAACTCTGACTCCCAGTACTAAAACTCTAAATTCTTCCTCATTTGGGAAGAAACAAGCCTGAAACCATGAACAAAGACTGTTGACATCTAGTGGAGACCATAGGAATTGCAATCTGGATTTGGATATGACCCTATATATTCTATTGGAAGAGCACGGACTCTCTCAAAAATATTTTTCTGGTTGTTTTTTCTTTGGATTTTCTCCTACCATATCAATTGTGTTATAGTCTCATATCATATTTTAACATTTCTACAAACTTCAAAGTGTTTTCTATCCAATGGTACCAATTCTATGGAAATCCTGGCTTCTGGGCCTGAGTAACAGGCAGTTTACTTTGGGCACGTCAGTCAGACAGGAAGTGGAGAAAAATAGACCCTAGGTGTGACCACAATTTGCCTTATGCAGCACGACACATCTCCTTCCCATAGAATTGATCAATATGTTGATTGTGGCTTGTGGAATGTTGTCCCACTCCTCTTCAATGTCTGTGCAAAGTTGCTGAATATTGTCAGGAACTGGAACACGCTGTCGTACACGTTGATCCAGAGCATCTCAAACGTGCTTAATGGGTGACATGTCTGGTGAGTATGCAAGACATCGGAGAACTGGGACATTTTCAGCTTCCAGGAATTGTGTACAGATCCTTGCAACATGGGGCCGTGCCTTATCATTCTGAAACATGAGGTTATTGCGGCGGATGAATGGCACCATAATGGGCCTCAGGATCTCTTCACGGTATCTCTGTGTAATCAAATTGCTATCGATAAAATGCAATTGTGTTTGTTGTCCGTTGCTTATGCCTGCCCATACCATAACCCCACCACGGGGCACTCTGTTCATAACGTTAACATCAGCAAAATGCTTTTCCACACGAAGCCATACACGCTGTCTGCCATTCTCTCGGTAATTGAAACCAAGATTCATCCATGAAGAGCACACTTCTCCAGCGTGCCCGTGGCCATCGAAGGTGAGAATTTGCCCACTGAAGTCAGTTACGACGCCGAACTGCAGTCAGGGTAAGACCCTGATGAGGACGACGAGCATGCAGATGAGCTTCCCCGAGACGGTTGCAAAAATTATTCGGTTGTGCATACCCACAGTTTCATCAGCTGTCCGGGTGACCGGTCTCAGATGATCCCACTATTGAAAAAACCTGATGTGGAGGTCCTATTGGCTGGCGTGGTTACACATGGTTTGCGGTTGTGAGGCCATTTGATGTACATCCAAATCCTCTAAAACGACTTTGGAGGTGGCTTATGGTAGATTAATTAATATAAAATTATCTTGAAATAGCTCTGGTGGACATTCCTGCAGTCAGCATGTCAATTGGACACTCCCTCAAAACATACAGTGCCTTGCGAAAGTATTCGGCCCCCTTGAACTTTGCGACCTTTTGCCACATTTCAGGGTTCAAACATAAAGATATAAAACTGTATTTTTTTGTGAAGAATCAACAACAAGTGGGACACACTCATGAAGTGGAATGACATTTATTGGATATTTCAAACCTTTTTAACAAATCAAAAACTGAAAAATTGGGCGTGCAAAATTATTCAGCCCCTTTACTTTCAGTGCAGCAAACTCTCTCCAGAAGTTCAGTGAGGATCTCTGAATGATCCAATGTTGACCTAAATGACTAATGATGATAAATACATTCCACCTGTGTGTAATCAAGTCTCTGTATAAATGCACCTGCACTGTGATAGTCTCAGAGGTCCGTTAAAAGCGCAGAGAGCATCATGAAGAACAAGGAACACACCAGGCAGGTCCGAGATACATGATTGTGTCCCACTTGTTGTTGATTCTTCACAAAAAAACACAGTTTTATATCTTTATATTTGAAGCCTGAAATGTGGCAAAAGGTCGCAAAGTTCAAGGGGGCCGAATACTTTCGCAAGGCACTGTATGTGGCATTGTGTTTTGTGACAAAACTGACCATTCCCCAGCACAAGATGCACCTGTGTAATGATACTGTTTAATCAGCTTCTTGATATGCCACACCTGTCAGGTGAATCTTGGTAAAGGAGAAATGCTCACTAACAGGAATGTAAACACATTTCTGCACATCATTTTAGAGAAATACATTTTTTGTGCATAATGAACATTTCTAATTTATTAAGATTGAAAACAGAAATTGCTTGTTTACATAAGTATCCTGTATCCTGTTTCCATTGATCATCCTTGATGTTTTTACAACTTATTTGGAGTCCACCTGAGGTAAATTCAATTGATTGGACATGATTTGGAAAGGCACACACCTGTCTATTTAAGGTCCCAAAGTTGACAGTGCATGTCAGAGCGAAAAATAAGCCATGAGGTTGAAGGAATTGTCCGTAGATCTCCTAGACAGGGTTGTGTCGAGGCACAGATCTGGGGAAGGGTACCAAAACAATTCTGCAGCATTAGAGGTCCTCAAGAACTCAGTGTCCTCCATTATTCTTTCAATTAAGTTTGGAACCATCAAGACTCTTCCTAGAGCTGGCAGCAAAGTAAAGAGAGATCCTTGATGAAAAACTGATCCAGAGCGCTCAGGACCTCAGACTGTTGGTGAAGATTCACCTTCCACCAGGACAGGCATATTCCATCATATGATGTAGCTTCTGAGTAAAATGCTTCTGAGTTATAAAAAGTTACAAAATTCAGTTTGAAGTGCATGAATGTAAAATATGAAATGATTTGCATCTACCATGTTACTTAACGGTGATAGCCCCTGGAATCTCTCAATCAATCAGAGACAATTACTGTTGGCAGGCAGTACTGCCGCAAAAAAAAAGATGTTGGCTCTTAGATGGCAATCACCTCACTGTCTCCCAGTTCGTCAGTTGATACAGTTACTATTAGAAGTTATAACATTAGAATTATCGCAAGAGAGAATGAATGGTGCTAGTCAAGAAACCTGGTTCTGATGACTGAAATACAAAGTACAAAATACAAAGTATTTCATTCTATGACATCATTCATCTGCAGGTTCAAGCCCTCCTATTCACATGTGAATCAATTGAGACCGTTTTAATATGCTCACTAAATGTAGGAGCGAGCAACACTCCTGCCATTTTATGTACAGTACCAGTCAAACATTTGGACACACCTACTCATTTATTTGTACTATTTTCTACATTGTAGAATATTAGTGAAGACAACAACACTATGAAATAACACGTATGGAATCACGTAGTAACCCAAAAAAAGTGTTAAACAAGTCAAAATATGTTTTAGGTTTTAGATTCTTCAAAGTAGCCACCCTTTGCCTTGATGACAGCTTTGCACACTCTTGAGACAACTTGTCCGATTGCTAATAGTACTGTAATATCATGTTTTCCTCAAACATGTGGCGCTATCCCTAGGCCACAGCGGGCTTCCATTATTGTAGTGTGCTGAGCAGACCAGTGCTCTATCAGTCGAAACACTATGCTAATACTGTTGACTTACATTTTTACAGGCTGTATTTTAACTGGATGGGGTTCCTTGAAGGAACAGCTGATGGCATACAAATAGAATTGTTTTAATGCCGTTAAATTCCTTTTCATATAAATCACGTCTCACTCACGGAGGGCTTAACTGAGTGTTATTTTATCATTAAAATCATGTTCAGTATGCAGACAAGACTAAGATGTTGTAACAGCCAGATCTCTTTCCAAGCATAGTGAAAAGGTCAGGTCTAGAATGGTAGTAATTGGTCAAACTTTGAGTCATGTAGTACAATATCCAAGCACATTATATCCCCATTGTTCACATGAAACTCAAGGTGATGACAGATGCATGAGCTGACTAACAATCCAAGAAGAGATCCAAATCGTTCTCGTACAGTATTGCAGCAATTTTGGGAAACGTGACAGTGCAACGTAGGTCTCAATCCCTGGTCTCTCGGGCCGGTAGACCTGCTGTCCACTGCTCCAATAAAGATTACACCTTTAGGGGGAGATCATAACAGGTCCTACCTACGCAAGGTTAATTTCAGTATCTCTCTTACCTAAGATATGATGTTTTCTGCATCTGCACTGTACATTCTTACGGTAAATACACTATCTGGGAATTCAAAAGTATCTGGACACCCCTTCAAATGACTTGATTCGGCTGTTCGCCCAGACCCGTTGCTGACAGGTGTATAAAATCGAGGCACACAGCCAAGCAATTTCCATAGAAAAACATAGGACGGTACTGAAGAACTCAATGACTTATAACGTTGCACTGTCATAGGATGCCACCTTTCCTACAAGTCAGTTTGTCAAAATTCTACCCTGAAGGAGCTGCACCGGTCAACTGGAAATGCTGTTATTGTAAAGTGGAAACGTCTAGGAGCGACAATGGCGAAGTGGTAGGCCACACAAGCTCACAGAATGGGATCGCCGAGTGCTGAAGTGCGTAGTAAGTAACAATCGTCTGTCCTCGGTTGCAACACTCATTACTATGTTCCAAACTGCCCTGGAAGCGATGTCAGCACAATAACTGTCCGTTAGGAGCTTCAGTAAATGGGTTTTCAAGGCTGAGCAGCCGCTCACAAGCCTAAGATCACCTTTCGCAATGCCAAGCGTCGGCTGGCAGGCTGACGGACAAATCTGGGTTTGGTGGTTGCCAGGAGAATTCTAGCTGCCTTTTTGGATAAACAATGCATAGTGCCAACTGTAAATGTTGATTGAGGAGAAATAATGGTCTGGGGCTATTTTTCATGGTTCGGGCTAGGCCCCTTAGTTCCAGTGAACTACATAAGGTGCCATTTCAAAATGTGGTTGTCCATCAGCAGTTAATCATCTCTTGTTAAATCAGTCACTGTCTGTCACTCAATTAGCCCATGTCAGCAAATCATTTTAAGATTGGTAAATTAATCTAGCGAGCTATCTCAACTACATTTTGTTAGTCACTCAAACTCAGAGAGCATATTCAAAACTGTAAAAAGTTCTCTCCACCCTATGGCAAAATTGGTAGAATTGCAGGAAATGAGCAGCAAAACAGCTATTTTTTCTCTGCGCCCCTTGACAAAATGCGTAGAATTGCATGAAATGTGTTATAAAATTGTGAAATCTTCTCTCCGCCGATGATAAAATGCGTACATTTGCAGGAAGCTTACTTTAAAATGCCGCTGTTAAAATGTTTTGCTCGCAATGTTGTTTTGAGCTATGGAAACAGTGACATTAATATCCTTCCTCAATCTGCTACTACTCAACTCTGACACGAAATGATCTAATCAAGAAGAACCCAGCATTTTCATTCATGAATCAGTACCACAAATGTGGTTATGGCACAGGGCACAAGGGGCCATAATGGGAGACTGACAGCACAGTTGTCCCTTATTAATGGCAGGTGGCAGTCATCCCTGAGTACCATATTTTCTATGTTTGTTTTCATGTTTTGTTCCGGAACTTGGTGCAAGGCAAATGCATATCTTTGTACGGGGTATGGTAGTAGGTGCCAGGCACACCGGTTTTTGTCAAGAACGCAATGCTGCTGGGTTTTTCATGCTCAACAGTTTTCTATGTGTATAAAGAATGGTCCACCACACAAAGGACATCCAGCCAACTTGACACAAACTGTGGGAAGAATTAGAGTCAACATTAGGGCAGCATCCATGTGGAGCGCTTACATGGACTCTACTCTTGTAGAGTAGAGTCCATGCCCCGATGAAGGTGTTCCTAATGTTTGGTATACTTAGTGTATATAGTACGTTAACTGACAGGTAAATTTGACCTGGAGCAGAAGCACCCTAGTCTGTCTGACTGCCTAACATGGTCAGATGTGATTGCTGTCTGAAAATGTTTTGGGATAAACTCCTCCCCAAAAGAGACCAGAAGAGCACAAATATTTCAATGGTTCTGACTCTCAAAACATTGGTCTACCACAGGTGCAAGTTTTCCATACCAATTAGCAAGTGCTCCACCCGCATATTTTCCATCAAAATAAACTGGATATACATAACAAAATCACATTAAAATGGGAGTGATTGTCTTTGAAATTCAATGCTTTAATTGAAACCAGGCCGCATGCAGAATTACAGAGCAACTGTTTTGATGGCTCCATGGTTTCCATCAGTGAAGGAGGGGATTCCTGACTGATATCCAGAGAGGAACACTACATTTCCTCAGGAGGAAAACCAACCAACCGACAGATGATGAAGCACGTCATTGTTTTCCATTAGCTTTATGGTCAATAGACATTGAGGGTTTTTTCTACTTTTTTTGTTCAATCTGTAATGAACACTCCAGGTCAAAGGTTCACGCCCCTCTTCTCTCTCTCCCGCTCTCTTTCGCTACCACTCTCTACCCCATTTGCACACAGTATCCTCCACATCACTCACATATGGTAGGACTGGACTGGGTAAACATCTGGTCATCTTTATTTCAGCCCCTCAATCGGCTCGCTAGTCTAGTGTGTGTACTCAATCTTCTCCAATTACATAGTTACTGGCTGCTCCCCTGAGGATACGTGGACAAACCGTTTGGGATTGCGTAAGGGGTTTCCACAAAATAGGTGTTGCCCAAAAATTCCTTGCAGTTATGGAAATAAACCCACAGAAGGAGAAAAGAGTGAAAAAAAGAAGAGGGAGATGGATTGTGGAGATACTGAGAGAGAAAAAGAGAGAGAAAGACAGATGGATGGAAGTGCAGAGATTTACAAAAATGTTTTTTTTTATATGGATTTCAAGGGCTTCAGGGGTTACTTGGTACATCTATCTCATCATGCCTAGTGTAATGACATTGCCCTGTAGGGTGAGGTTTATGTCCCCCCCATAAATACCTTTCCCCCTTTTCTCTCCACTCTACAGAATGGACTCTTGGAAAGCCCTTTGTTAACATAGAGAGAGTATGGTAACATCAAAAGGTTGGGGAATGGACCAATGTTTCCCTTTCTCAACCAGTTGAAAGTGTTCGTTGGTACTTAAAGAATATGATGGCAGATCAGTTGGTGTCTGTGACATTATAACTGATGATAGGACGACATAAATTGTATCTTGGAAAGTCTACACATTCTAGTTATCAGATTCACATGGAATTGTTGTGCAATTGAAATGTTTAAATATGAAACTATTTGTGAAAAGATTCAATGTAATTTTAGCTTCTAAATGAGAGAATTGTTTTTATAAGAAAACTATGCTCACTCAGTGGCCACGCCCAAGTGGACAGACATTGGTTGAGAACTATGAAACACGCCCTTCTCTCCCCCAGTACAAAAGCCCGTTGACGGAAGTCAACCTTAGTTCCCGGTGACATGAGGACTGGTGTCCATACTTTTAAAAGGGCTAATTTCAACTACAATCTAACGGAATTAACATTTAGTTCCAGAAATGTTAGGACTGCTGTCTTAATGTTTAAAAGTGTGAATTTCAATGTGGAGGTGACAATCACCACACTGGAATGGTGAATTTAGACTCGACCAGCCAGAATACATTACGAGCTGATTATGGCAACTTGGTATGAACTCACTAAAGAAGTGAAACATCCTAGACATCGAGTTATCAGCTGCAGCTGTAAATGTACGTGGCCTAGGAAAGGACAGACAATCTCCGAAGAACGACAGGGTAGTTTAACATATCCGCTCTACAACACTACAACCAGAAATATTATTAAAAGGACAATGGCGATCTCTGCTGGGTAAACCAGTCTTTCATCTTCGACCCATTTATCGAAGCGCTGCTCAGAGTAAATATATATATCTTGCATTTTCCATTTCCAAATGGGCGGTTATTAGAATGCATACGATTCTGTATTCACGGTAGCGTAGCTTCTCAAGGTCCGACAGAGACCCAATCCCTTGTCCCTCAGTCTTCCCACTCTTTCATTCAAACCAAACCCCCTTCCTTTGTGTAACCAGCCGTCAGACCGAGTTAGCCCACTAGGGGCTTTTCATGACATGATTAGTAATCTATGTGTGATCTATCCTGTGTATATACATGTAATTCTGTGTGATTATTTTGGTATTTAGTAAATAAATAATTAAGCCAATTTGGGTATTGCTGATTCAACTTATTAGCTAGGGGTCGTGCAGATAACCAAATACTTATGACAATCAGGATGAGACCGATCGAGGTGACGATTAATAATTGACTGCTATTGATAAAAAAGATCTTCAGATCTTTAACCTCTTGAAGCAAGGGGGCACTGTTTTTATGTTTGGAAAAATAACGTTCCCAAAGTAAACAGCCTATTTCTCATTACCAGATGCTAGAATATGCATATAATTGACTACGATAGAAAACACTCTAAAGTTTCCAAAACTGTAAAAATATTGTCTGTGGGTATAACAGAACTGATATTGCAGGCGAAAGCCTGAGGATAATCCAATCAGGAAGAGCCTCTTACTTTGAAACGTGTGTTCCTATGCGTGCCTGTCCTCCATTTAAAGGGATATCAACCAGATTCCTTTTTCTGTGGCTTCCCTATGGTGTCAACAGTCTTTAGACATAGTTTTAGGCTTTTATTTTGAAAAATGAGCGTGAAGGATCACATCGCGTAAGTGGAGAGGTGGGGGCTCTCAGAGTGAGTTGGTGCGGATTTGAGTAAACCGGCCATTGTTCCTCCCGCTGTTATGGAAGAAGCTACACACTCGGTTGATATATTATCGAATATATATTTTAAAAACTACCTGAGGAATGATTATAAAAAACGTTTGACATGTTTCTGTGGACATTATGAAGACTATTTGGAATTTCCATCTGCGTTGTCGTGACCGCTCTTTCCTGTGGATTTCTGAACATAACGCGACAAACAAACGTCGGTATTTTGGGTATAAAAATAATCTTTATGGAACAAAAGGAACATTTGCTGTGTAACTGGGAGTCTCGTGAGTGAAAACATCCGAAGATCATCAAAGGTAAACGGTTAATTTGATTTCTGATTTTCGTGACCAAGCTTTCTGATGCTAAGTGTACATAATGCTATGCTAGGCTATCAATAAACTTACACAAACGCTTGGATTGCTTTCGCTGTAAAGCATAATTTCAAAATCTGAGACGACAGGGTGATTAATAAAAGGCTACGCTGTGTTTCAAAATATTGCACTTGTGATTTCATGAATATGTATATTTTCTAGTAATATTATTTGACTGTTGCGTTATGCTATTCAGCGGTTGCAGACGGAACTGATCCCGCTACAGGGATTGGTAGCGTCAAGAAGTTATTAATAGTGGATTCAGGAGATAACCACTCTATATAAATTAATGCTTCCGTGGTGCCCAGGGTTATAAATGGTTTAATTGTTGCATGGTTTAATTCAATCACGTAATCAATTAAATGTTAGGTAATCGATATGATAAAATTGCATGGCATATGTCACACCCTGACCATAGTTTGCTTTGTATGTTTCTATGTTTTGTTTGGTCAGTGTGTGATCTGAGTGGGCATTCTATGTTGTGTGTCTAGTTTGTCTGTTTCTGTGTTTGGCCTGATATGGTTCTCAATCAGAGGCAGGTGTTAGTCATTGTCTCTGATTGGGAACCATATTTAGGTAGCCTGTTTGGGGTTGGGTTTTGTGGGTGATTGTTCCTGTCTCTGTGTTTGCACCAGATAGGGCTGTTTTGGTTTTTTCACATTTCTTGGTTTTGTTAGTCTATTCATGTATAGTTTCTTTATTAAAGAACCATGAATAATAACCACGCTGCGTTTTGGTCCGCCTCTCCTTCGACACAAGAAAACCGTTATATCATAAAATTGAATCATAGTCATACACGACACTAGTGTGGAGGTTGACGGGAGAACAATAACAAAAACTATTTTTTTACAAAGACAATTTATTTACTGAGCAATAATGCAAACACCCATTCTTCCAAACAAGCTATTGTCCAATGGATAGATGATCATGTTATGAGCAAAAAAAATGTATATTTTAGTCTACACATGGTGTCAGTAGAGGTGTTAAACCTATTGAAGTCATTACCAAATGGTAAATCTACAGGTTATGATCTTATGGACAATGTTTTACTTCGCTATGCTGCTCCCCAGATTGCAGCTCCACTGAAATACATATTTCATTGGTCACTGGAAAAGGGGACATTTCCAAATGTGTGGAAGCATGCTAAACTGTTTCCAATCCCGAAAAACAGCAAAGAAGCTATTATTCCTGCCAATAGTCGACCAATTAGTCTACTCCCTTCACCCAGTAATTGGAGGGTATTGTGAGTAGGCAAATATGGGAGTATATGAAATGATCTGATCACAGCCAATCAGCACGCTTATCCCAAAACCAATTCCACTAGCACTGCATTGGTTGACATGACTGACCAGTGGCTCAATGCTATGGATAATGGCAGGTTTGTGTGTGTACTATTTTTACATTTTAGTGCAGCATTTGATTTAGTGGATCATTAAATAATTTTGACAAAATTATTGCATTGTGGGTTTAAGGAGGCAGCATTGAATTGTGTACAGATATTCCAACTGTCAGAAAACTGTCCACCTACAGTACCAGACAAAGGTTTGGACACACCTACTCATTCAATAGTTTTTCTTTATTTGTACTATTTTCCACATTGTAGAATAATAGTGAAGACATTAAAACTATGAAATAACACACATGGAATCATGTTGTAACCAAAAATATTTGAGATTCTTCAAATTAGCCACCCTTTGCCTTGATGATAGCTTTGCACATAGCTTTGCACACTCTTGGAATTCTCTCAACCAGCTTAATGAGGTTGTCACCTGAAATGCATTTAAATGAACAGGTATTCCTTGTTAAAAGTTCATTTGTGGAATTTCTTTCCTTCTTAATTCGTTTGAGCCAATCAGTTGTGTTGTGACAGGGTAGGGGGTGTATACAGAATATAGCCCTATCGGGTAAAGACCAAGTCCATATTATGGCAGGAACAGCTCAAATAAACAAAGAGTAAAACGACAGTCCATCATTACTTTAAGACATGAAGGTCAGTCAATACGGAACATTTCAAGAACGTTGAAGGTTTCTTCTAGGGCAGTCTCAAAAACCATCAAGTGCTATGATGAAACTGGCTCTCATGAGGACAACCACAGGAAATGAAGACCCATAGTTACCTCTGCTACAGAGGATAAATTCATAAGAGTTACCAGCCTCAGAAATTGTTGCGCAAATAAATGCTTCACAGAGTTCAAGTAACAGACACATCTCAGCATCAACTGTTCAGAGGAGACTGCGAGAACCAGGCCTTCCTGGTCAAATTGCTGCAAAGAAACCACTACTAAAGGACACCCATAAGAAAAATAATCTTTCCTGGACCAAGAAACATGAGCAATGGACATTGGACTGGTGGAAATCTGTCCTTTGGTCTGATAAGTCCAAATTTGAGATTTTTGATTCAAACAGCTGTGTCTTTGTGAGATGCGGAATAGGTGAACGGATGATCTCCGCATTTGTAGTTCCCACCGTGAAGCATGGAGGAGGAGGTGTGATGGCGTGGGAGTGCTTCGCTGGTGACACTGTCAGTGATTTATTTAGAATTCAAGGCACACTTAACCAGCATGGCTAACACAGCATTCTGCAGCGACACGCCATCCCGTCTGGTTTGCTCTTATCGTTTGTTTTTCAACAGCAAAATTACCCAACACACCTCCAGACTGTGTAAGGGCTATTTGACCAAGAAGGAGAGTGATGGAGTGCAGCATCAGATGACCTGGCCTCCACAGTCCCCCGACCTCAATCCAGTTGATGAGTTTGCCGCAGAGTGAAGGAAAATCAGTCAACGAGTGCTCAGCATATGGAAAATCATTCCAGGTGAAGCTGGTTGAGATAATGCCAAGAGTGCGCAAACGTTTCATGACTGTCCTGCTTAGCAATGCCTAGCAATGGCTGACAATAACCAAACCTCTCACCCGGAGAGGGGAGGAGGGAACTGGTGTGTGGGTTTTGACACCTCCACACCCTGTCGTAAATTTAGGTTTAAGGCTATTTCTCCCCCATTAGTATCAACCAAAGGAATATATTTGTTCCACAGACAGTTTTCCATTTGAAACTCTAACACGGTCAAATGTGGATAATGGGACAACATTTCTAACATAACAATGTGGGGAATTGTCAGCGGGGAGCTATGGAAAATGAATGTAATATTGCTTTTCATTTTGTGATGTTATAAAAAATTGCATGGCTGAAACATAACTTGAAAAGTATATCCCCTTTATCTGTCAAGTTTACATCCAATTTGTTGTGCATATAATATGAAACAGGATGAAAGTATTTCTGTTAATATATGAATGTGATTTTAGGAGCTATAAGATAATCTATCTCCTATAAACTGTGCATAAGTAGCCACGCCCCGAGTAAGGTCGGAGAGCGTGTCAGAAGGACGGAGCCTTCCCCTTCTGCCAGAGTGCATAAAAAGCCTTGGTAACGAAATTAACATTCGACCAGGAACCATGAGGTGGTAGCTTCATATTTGAAATGTTTGGAACTTTGAAACTCAACACGAGGTGAAGAAATAAACTCACCTTCTTTTAGATCAGGAAAGATGGGGAGCTGTAGCCCACGTCTAAAGTGGTTTAAATCCTGGTACAGCTGATTAGCTGTCCTAAGACAGATATCGAGAAAAGCGAATCTAAGTGAGACTATCCTCCTATGCTTATCACCAATGGGAACCGTCGACATGGCTGGCTATCTTCCAGAGTGAACAACAGTAGAAGACGGGAAAAGGGAGACCCCTTTCGGACAATTAGAGCCATACAGCTTGCCACTGAAAGGTCAACAATCTTCCTAAGGAGGGCTGGTTCCCAACTGAAAACTCACACGTAAATACATTCATGATTTCTTATTCCAAATGATCAGCGGTTTGTGTGCAAAGTATATGATTAACATGAGAATAGTTCTGAAATGTATCCATTTATGTTTATTCTGCTATCATTTAGTTAGCTAGTAAATAAATAATTAAACAAATTTGTGTAGTACTGAATCATGAGTGAGGCTGGGTTTTTTGCAGATGCGACTGTTCAGAATGATGATATGATAAGAGGTCATGATTAATAAGATGACTGTTTATTGATGTAATAGGTTATAGAGTTTAATTCAGGAGATGGTAACTCTTTAAACAACCTCTTCAGTGTTGCCCCAAATTCCTTATGAGTTAATTATTACATGATTCATTTAATCGGGTAACAATTAAACATAGTTAGTAAATTAACTAAATAACAGTCATCAGATTAATGAAAGTAAAGTCACAACACTATAAAAGAACACAAAATACAATTTGATTTGTTTAACACTTTTTTGGTTACTACATGATTCCATATGTGTTATTTCATAGTTTTAATGTCTTCACTATAATTCTACAATGTAGAAAATAGTCAAAATAAAGAAAAACCCTTGAATGAGTAGATGTGACGAAACTTTTGACTGGTTCTGTATATCAATGGGTCGTTTTCTTCCCCCTCATGCTTTAAACTGTGGAATACCTCAGGGAAGGTGCCCTGGTCCACTTCTTTACTTCATACATACCAACAACCTTCATTATGCCTAATCTGAAACTCAAGCAACTATATTTATATTAGATACTTCAATTTATACAGCAAGACAATCGGTTCAACAGGTACAGCAAGCTGTTCCACCAGGAAAAGGCCAACACAGCATAGGATGCAATGAAGTATGGGGGGAGTACAAATTGAGGAAGTGGCAGAAACCAAACTACCAGGGGTGCGTCTAGATAACTGCTTATAATTGTAGTCTAAAATAACTAATCTATGCAAAACAAAATATTACAACTGCATGCATGATCAGATGGGGAAATGCATCAGCAAAATGAAATTAAGAGGCTGCAGATTGTACAGAACAAAGCAGCAAGGATTGTTTTAAGGTAGAAATAGGATTCTTATGTTTTAGTCATGCACAATGGCCTTGGTTTGGACACCAATCAACAAGATAATTGAGAAGAACATGCTTATTTTATTTTACAATGTACACTATTTAAAACAGCTAAACTCCAGTCACGAAAGTATTCAGATGTTAAGAGACAGGTATTCAGTAAATACGAGGAATAGATTGTCCACCATTGTCCATGTGTCATCCAGACAGAAAAGAGAAATAGGAAAAACAACATTTCGAGTCAGAGCAATAAATACATTTAATACTTGATCTGAGCAAACCAGAAACCTTTCAATTTATATTTATATTAGAACCATTTAAGTATAAAAAAATTGGAAGGTTGTTCAGGACCATGGTAGATAAAGGAATCAATCTTTTCAGACTGTTAGAGTATTTATCTGGTCAATATGCAGTTTTTTTTATGTCTGTTTGAAAGAGTGTGTTATGTGTAAAAATGTGATTGCAATTATACATTTTGTTTGAATTTTTAACGATTCTTGGAAGATTAGTCCAAATGAGGACTAAAAGAGATTCTAATAAAATGAATGATATAAAAGGAGAGAAGGACAGAGAAAGACCTGCGTGGTATATTCAATCTTGGAAATCTTCTGATTTAAACGGAATCCATCTGTGTACCATGTGTTCTGCTTATCTCCTTATTGAGCAACTTGGTCAATGGTCACCTTACTGTGTCCTCTGTCACAATGTGTGTTAAAAATTGAAAGTTCTTCACAAAATATATGGCAAGTTACAGTAATGGGAATATTTTCATCATCTGAGCTTCTAAGAAAACTCTGAAAACCATGGCAAGAAACACTCAGGGAGGAATAAGGTCAAGAGATTACAACAAGCTCATTTGTAAAAATCTGACGAAGGAAAATGAGTGCCAATAGATTCTGAGCCAAGGCCCAAGTGCAACTAAACAAATAACTCCCACAACTATCTTAGCAGGAGTGTCACTAAATTTCCTCAATGAAACCTGTTGTTGGTATAACAGTGATTGGTGTTTATCCGTAGCCTCTTGTTGAAGGCTGGCTCTATGCAACCGTTGACACCTCACAGACCTGGGATCAAATAGTATTTGTTTACTTTCAAATACTTTAGCTGCGCTTAATTGGGTTTGCCTGGCACAATAGAGTCAATGGATAAGTCTCCTAAGTGCAAAATCCTCCCCATCTTGTGCTCCAGAAAGGCTCGATCAAATGCTGGCAGTATTTGAATGAAATCAAATACAATTTGAACCCAGGCCTGCACCTAGGAGCCAACAGTGTGAGGCCCAGGCCGGCAGCTTCCTTCTGGAAGTTCTTAAAGGGCCACGTCACAGTCTCTCTGACCTGACCTTGTCGGTCCACACCCTCATTTAATTTGAAACCCTTTTGTCTGGCATGGCTTTACTTTGTCAAACACGCTCCTGTAGTCCCTGCATTCATTATGTTGTGCACAACCTGTAAATGATTCTGTCTGTCTCTTTATGTATTATTTGCATTTGGACATTTTGAAGTGCATCTGGACAATGACTTCACAGGTCAGTCGTACTGTCAGGTCTCTGCTTACCATGCTGGCCGGTGGCCAGACATAGCACAGCGGATGGTCGAGCTCCCTTTTCCCAAGTCCCACCCAGATGCTGCGTGCACCGTCATCCAGCTGAAATGTAAACCCCACATTCAGCTGTGTTTGTTATGGTTGCGCCGCCGGCCCTCTCGGTGAAAACACAACGCAGCTATAACAGCGGGGCAATATTTCAACAACAATCTGTTTAGTCAGCTGCAATTAAACTGAACAAAAAATATAAACGCAACATGCAACAATTTCATTGTGTGTTAATTCATATTGTTACTTGTGAGCATGAGCTAGAGCATGAGGGCAGTTGGGAACATGGCTACTTAGTATACAGCCACATGTCATTTGTTACTTGGCATTTATGTTCATAAATGTGGTAACACATTGAAAAGAACCTACGGATAAAAGTCTCTTCCATTTAGCTATAACCAAGGCCATTACACATTGATTTTACTGAGTTACAGTTCATATGAGGAAATCAGTCAATTGAAATAAATTCATTAGGCCCTAATCTATGGCGTTCACATGACTGGGAATACAGATATGTATCTGTTGGTCACAGAAACCTTTAAAAAAAATGGGCCTCACAATAGATCTCGTCACGGTATTTTTGTGCATTGAAATTGTCATCGATAAAATGCAATTGTGTCAATTGTCCGTAGCTTATGCCTGCCTGCCTGCCCATACCATAACACCACCACCAACAAGGGCACTCTGTTCACAACGTTGGCATCAGCAAACCACTCGTTCACACAACGCCATACACGTGGTCTGTGGTTGAGGCCGGTTGAAGGTACTGCCAAATTCTCTAAAAGGACGTTGGAGGCGGTTTATGGTCGAGAAATTAACATTAAATTATCTGGCAATAGCTCTGGTGGACATTACAGAAGTCAGCATGCCAACTACACCCTTCTTCAAAAGTTGAGACATCTGTGGCATTGTGTTGTGTGACAAAACTGCACATTTCAGAGTGGTCTTTTATTGTCCCCAGCACAAGGTGCACATGTGTAATGATCATGCTGTTTAATCAGATTATTGATATGCCACACCTGTCAGGTGGAAGGATCATCTTGGGAAAGGAGAAATTCTCACTAAAAGGGATGTAAACAAATGTGTGCACAAAATTCGAGCGAAATACGCTTTATGTGCATATGGAACATTTCTGGGATCTTTTATTTCAGCTCATGAAACATGGGACCAACACTTTACATGTTGCGTTTATATTTTTGTTCAGTGTACATGCCTAGGTGGTCAAACAAGTTAACACCAGCAGGCATGATAATTACGATTATTTATTTTGGTAGGTGGTCTTAGGCAAAGGCAACACTTATTTGGTAACTAAAATTTCCTTTTGCACCTGGACATCTAATACAGCAGTTTAAAGTAAAGTACCTTTAAGTGTGTTGTCATAATGTTTGAACTTGACCCCATCAGAGTCTGGTAGAAAGAGGGTGTGGCATTGGTTGGCTGAAAAAGGGCCACTCAATTTGACAATAGCGTATAGAAGTTTTATCACGTATATTTTAATCATACAAAGCAGATTCAGAATAGAAGTGTCTATACTGAATAGCAGTACTTTGGAGAGTTATGGGTATTGCCCTAGAACAGGGATATTCAACTCTTACCCTTCGAGCTCCGGAGCCTGCTGATTTTCTGTTCTACCTGAAAAGTAATTGCACCCACCTAGTGTCGCAGGTCTAAATCAGTCATAGATTAGAGGAAAACAATGGACAAACACAGTGGGACTGGCTTCGAGGTCCAGAGTTGCGACCTATAGTGACCTCCACCAACACTAATGGTTGTTTGTCTATTTTCCTCCAGAAAATCTAGAGCCAAACACTCAACTTAATCCTGAGACGAACCCAATCTCAACCCAGGGGGGAAGCCAGAGAGAGCACTGTTTTATCTCTTGCCTTTATCACACTTCACCAGAGGACACTACACCCTAGTACAACAACCCCATTCTCATGTTGCATTTGAAAACTCATTTGCAAATGTACTGTACTGTAGTATCACAGTTACCATTACACTCTGTCCATCTCTGCCTCTGAGAAGACCTAATGTTGCACATCATCATTCCATCACCCATAATGATTGCTTTGCGCAATCCAAACACTGCTGCTATGTGTGCGTGTCTCTCTGACCGGGCAGAGTGGCAGGGCTGGGGGCCTGTGCAGTGTGGCATCACCATCATTGGCTGCAGGGTAATTTATTGTAAGAGCTAAGTGTTTCCATTTGCAGCAAGCGCCACTAAAAACAGTCTCGCTGAAGGTTTCTGGGGGGCCCACTCGTAAAAGTACTGATGCGGTGTAAGCTGGCTCCCAGCCTGACAACTTGTTTGGGGAGCAGTATAGATGTGATTTTAATGAATACATAATCCAGTCATCACAAAAAGACCCTGTCCCTAGCTTCTCAAACTGTGCCAAAGGTAGGCTACACTCCCAAGCATTGTGTTTTCCTTCAGCAGTCACAAGGAAAAGTACGAGGCGTACCCTTTCAGTCAGACAACTTCAGTACAACATATTATTGGGAGTCGCACTCTCACGATTTCGGTTAAAGGATCTACAATCACGCCTGACAAGGCCAATGAAATCCGCACCTCGCTGTAAGCCCCGCCTTCCACGGGTGATGAGCGTGAGGCTCGGATTAATTCCTTCAATTATTCTGCTCTACACCTCGATTCACCCTACAAAAACAAACATTTGGAAAATGAGAGGTCGCGCCATCTAAACCATCCCATAGTGGTAGAGCATGCTCATGTCCTGGACTTTGTGTGCTGAAGGCCCCATGCAGGCTATACAGTCTCACGGAAGCACAGTGTATGTTGGAAGCTTGCCCATGTTTAATGCTGACCGCTATGTTACCCACGTTCCACGTAGTTCAAGAGGTACATCAATCTCCCCAGGGTGAGAGTGAAAAGTTGGGTCACTGACCACAAGGGAGTGCCCCTCCCCCATAGGTGGCTAATTGCTGGTATCATTCCCGATTCCTGCTTGTAGCTCATTAGTCCCTATGAGGTGTCTAGTGATACAGGTTATGGGCTCTACAGGCGATTAGTTGTTGGTAGCGGAGTCGCAGGAACGAGCAGGTTTGGACATGACCACAAATAGTGTCTCTGATTCATATGAGCTCCCAAACAATTTTCATTAATGGGAATCAAATTAGAACAGAAGGGGTCTGTTTTTTCAGCTAGGTTCCAAGGCACTTTGTCGCCAGTACCTATGACTGGTCGGTAGAGTAATAAAGTGATACAGTTTTTACCCTGGGTCTATTTTTAATCCGTGCGGTCCAGAGCTGGGTGCCAGCCGGTTACCGAAATGCATTTCCCCATCTAAACCAATGAAAGCTCGTCGTGACAACAGTACCCCCAAGTCGCACAGCCAATCGGGGTACATCACTGTGTGTTAAAAGTGATGTCTCCCATATGTGAGTTTGATTAAAAGTGTTCCTTCTCCATGTTCAGACACACGGTTATCAAGAGTGGTGTAAATGGAAGAAGAACCAACCTCTTCCATTCCACAAGGTGGCATCCTGCCCCTTCAGATGGCATTTCACCGGAGTCTCCCTGTCTGCTCCGATCAATGGCCTAAATGCGCAGTGTCACCCTGGATCATGCAAACAGTGACAACAGGGTACTACAATTTGTTGTGAGTGCCCTAGGCTTCTGTAGCGTTATCAAGATGACTGTTTCCGAGGCCTCAGTGGCCATTTTGATGGCGGAAATATCCTCCTGTCTCAAGAAACTGGCAATCCGAGTGGCTCCTATGTCGAAGATCCGGGACTGCTGGAGCAAACGGTATTCCTGGTTACGAAAAGGGCGGGACTTTGGGTCCCATTCTAGACCTACATGCCCTCAGCAAGCACCTCATATTTGACAAAATCAGAATGCTGCCGGCTATTAAAGCGATTGGCTGGTGGCGGATGAGTTGAGGGGGCAAGCAGTGTTACACACATCCATGCTACTGTCCCATTTTAGTCTCTAGGCTTCATAAGAAACCAGAAACTCCATCTCGGCACATTCCATACCCGGGTCTCGAGCTAGACTCACTCACGTATCACACTTTTCAATCCCCACGGAGGGTGTCCGGGTTCTGGCTCTGCTTAGCCAAATTTAGTCTGGTTCACACAGTGTGTTTTCGCCAGTGCCTATGCCTATTAGGGATGATGGCTTCTGTAATGGAAATCATTCCCGTGGGGCTATTGTTGATATGGCCCTTCCAGCGCTGAGTGCTAGCCACTCACCTGGATGCATCTCGCAGTCTAGGATGGTCGCTTCAGGTTCCAGGTCAGGCCTACTGGCCATGGACCAGTGGTGGGACCCTTTGCTATTGTCAGGGGGCTCCCATGGGCTGAGTTGAATCCCGCATAGGTGATCACGACAGACACATCCCCCCGGTGGTGGGGTGCGCTGTACGAAGGTGTACGTCGTCTCAGACCGGTCTCTAACTTATTGCGCCCACATGGGACTTGGCGCTGGTTTTGGAGGCACTGTGTGCTACCCCCACTGAAGATCTGAAGATCCTCTCCTACAAGACCTGCCTGCTCATGGTATTGGCCTTGGCTAAACGTGTTGGGGACCTCCATGTGTTATCAGTACACCATTCCTGTACTCAGTTCGCCCCGGGCGACTCTAATGTCACGTTGAGTCCAAATGCGGCCTTTGCCCCGAAAGTCATGGCTGTGTCTTACACTTCCTTAAAAAAATCTATTTACCTTTTCGTCCCATTTTGCTTCTGAAGAGCAACAAAGGTTACATGCCCTGTGTCCGTTGCGAGCTTTATGTACATGCAGTACATTGAACGGACACAGGATATCAGGAAATGTGACAACTTTTTGTCTGTTTTGCTAATCCAGCTTGCGACAGTTCTCTCTCCCACTGGATTGTGGAGGCATACAGCAGCAAGGGTTACCTGGGGCAAGGGTTACCCAGCAGGGGACGCGCCCACATTTTTAAAGGGTTTACTATAGGAGATATTTGTGCTGCGGTGAGTTGGGCATCACCACACACTTTTGTGAAGTTTTAATGCTTGGATGTCACTGCTCCCAGTATAGTACAGTGTGCTTATGGCTGGGGCAGGGTAAAGTCACTAGCCAGCATGTTGTGTGTGCAATACCCAGACTGGCAGGGTCAGGTCTGGTCTGCCATGGGCTGTTTCATTTAGTATCCATGGGGTCGGCTATTGGCGTGATTATATTTCCCCACATAGTATGTTGTACTGAAGTTGAATGACTGAAAGGGAACGTAACGTTATGACTATACCTACTGCTCCCTGAAGGAGGGAAACGAGGTACAACACCTGCTTGGCCCCGCACCGCCCATTCCCGCGCTCGATGAAGAGCAGTATCAAATTGAAGGAATGAATCCGGGCCACAGCATATCACCTGTGGTATGCGTGGCTTCCAGTGAAGACGGGAGTTCATTGGCCTTGTCAGGTGTGATTGTAGATCCTTCAACCAAAGTCACGAGAGTGTGACTCCCCAAAGTACTGCATGTTGTACCTCGTTTCCCCTCCTTCAGGGAACAGTTGTTATGGTCATAACGTTACATTTTAAGGTTCAGAAAGAAAACAAGACCGGTTTAGATATTTTGGGGGGGAAATGTTTTCCAATTTCCATTAGCTTGTCCACTGTAAATGAATTTATAGAAAGAACAGTGACTGGGCCGTGCTTCTACATCTGCATTGCTTGCTGTTTGGGGTTTTAGGCTTGGTTTCAGTCTAGCGGCTGATGTAAAAAGGGCTTAATATATACATTTGATTGATTGACTGTCCAATTGGTAGTAGATTGTTTATCTTACAATAGAAGTGACCGACCACATCGAATCGGTCTTATGTTGTAAAATTTGAAATTGTGTTTTTCACATTGGATAAAAATAGAGACTCAGAGCTACAAAATGGTATGTAATACACTGCAGTTGAGGAACAATTGGAAAGCATTTCTGCTTTGAAAGTTAATAAACCTATAACCCCACTTTTGAGAAAATGGCCCTTGAATTTTTGGCACACCTAGCTCTTCTTTTTCTACACCTATTAAGCATCGTGCACACCCTCTTAAGCCTAAACCCTACCTATCTCTTTAAGGATTCAAATGTGAGGCCATGCGCTAAACAGAGTGAGTAAGGTAGTGTAGTAAACAACCAAAGATTTCAAGACTAAAAGTGGTGAAAGTAGTAGCCTCCAATAAGGAAAAAAGTGCAGACTTTCAGCTTTAATTTGAGGGTATTTACATCAAAATCAGGTGAACGGTATAGGAATTACACCACTTTTTGTATGTGGTCCCCCCATTTTTAAGGGAACAAAAGTAATTGGACAATTGGCTGCTCAGCTATTCCATGGCCAGGTGTGTGTGTTATTCCCTCACTTGGTTTCAAGTGTGGCATTTGCATTTGGAATCTGTTGCTGTTAACCCTCAATATGAAGTCCAAAGGGCTGTCCAGCAAATCAAGCCATCATTAGGCTGAAAAATCTAAACAAACCCATCAGAGAGACAGCAAAAACATTAGGTGTCACCAAATCAACTATTTGGTACATTCTTAAAAAGAAAGAAAGCACTGGTGAGCTCAGGAACACCAAAGGTCCAAGAAGACCACGGAAAACAACTGTGATGGATGACAGAAGAATTCTTTCCCTGGTGAAGAAAAACCCCAGTCACAACAGTTGGCCAGATCAAGAACACCCTCTAGGAGGTAGGCGTGTCTGTGTCAAAGTCAACAATCAAGAGAAGACTTCACCAGAGTAAATACAGAGGGTTTACCACAAGATGTAAACCATTCGTAAGCCTCAAAAACAGGAAGACCAGATTCGAGTTTGCCAAAAAAACATGTAAAAAAGCCTGTACAGTTCTGGAACAACATCCTATTGACAGATGAGACAAAGGTTAACTTGAACCAGAATGATGGGAAGAGAAGAGTATGGAGAAGGGAAGGAACTGCTCATGATCCGAAGATACCACCTCATCTGTGAAGCATGGTGGAGGTGGTGTTATGGCGTGGGCATGTATGGCTGCTAATGGAGCTGGTTCACTTGCATTTATTGATGGTGTGACTGGTGGCAAAAGTAGCAGGATGAATTCTGAAGTGTTTCGGGCTATATTATCTGCTGAGATTCAAGCAAATGCTTCAAAACTCATTGGATGGCGCTTCACAGTGCAGATAGACAATGACCCGACACATACTGCAAAAGCAACTCAATACTTTTTTAAGGCAAAGTGGAATGTTCTGCAATGGCCAAGTTAATCACCTGATCTGAATACAATTGAGCATGCATTTCATTTGCTGAAGGCAAAACTAAGGGCAAAACACCCTAAGAACAAGCAGGAACTGAAGATAGCTGCAGTAACGGCCGGCAGAGCATCACCAGGGAAGAAACACAGCATCTGGTAATGTCTATGGGATCCAGACTTCAGGCAGTCATTGACTGCAAAGGATTTGCAACCAAGTATTAAAACTCAATTTAATTTATGATTACAGTGGGACAAAAAAGTATTTAGTCAGCCACCAATTGTGCAAGTTCTCCCACTTAAAAAGATGAGAGAGGCCTGTAATTTTCATCATAGGTACACATCAACTATGAATTTATTTGCAAATTATGGTGGAAAATAAGTATTTGTTCAATATCAAAAGTTTATCTCAATACTTTGTTATATACCCTTTGTTGGCAATGACAGAGGTCAAACGTTTTCCGTAAGTCTTCACAAGGTTCTCACATGTTGTTCTTCTCATTACAGTCACTGGAAAACCCACACCACATCAAATAAAATTAAAATATTTAAATATACAGAAGGTGTAAAAGGTACAGTGAAATGGTAACTTGCATATCTGCATAGTAGTAATATCAAAATTGTGTCCAGATAAAAAAAAATGCAGAAATATTTTAGAATTATTAGATAATACTTAGACAGACATGCTTGTCTAAATTGATGGGTCTTGTGAAATAAATACTTTAACCACCCCCCTGCCACATCTAGCTGGTGGATGGGTCAGTATTGTCTAGACATGTACACATGTTCATTAAATACAATAGATGGCTGTAATCAACCCCAGACATACCTAGCTAACTTGATGGGTCATGTATAAATCTGCCGAATTGGAGTCTTTTGTTTAGACATGTAGCTAGCTTGGTAAAAAAATGAACCATAATCCCAACCATGCATGAAATGCTGTAGTATGAATCTGTAGGTAGCTAAAGCTAACCAACTACACTGAAAAAATATATAAATGCAGCATATGAAGTGTTGGTCCCATGTTTCACGAGCTGAAATAAAAGATCCCAGAAATGTTCCACATGCACAAATGTGTTTACATCTGTTGTTGCAATTTGCATGCTGACTTCAGTCATTTCCACCAGAGATGTTGCCAGATAATTTAATTTTAATTTCTCTACCATAAGCCACCTCCAACGTCGGTTTAGAGAATTTGGCAGTACGTCCAACCAGCCTCACAACTGCAGACATGCATGGCGTCGTGTGGGCAAGTGGTTTGCTTATGTTAACGTTGTGAACAGAGTGCCCCATGGTGGCGGTGGGTTATGGTACAGGCCGGCATAAGCTACGGACAACAAACACAATTGCATTCTAACTATGGCAATTTGAATGCACAGAGATACCGTGATGAGATCCCGAGGCCCATTGTCGTGCCATTCATCTGCTGCCATCACCTCATGTTTCAGCATATCGAAAGGATCTGTACACAATTCCTAGAAGCTGAAAATGTCTCAGCTCCCCCATGGCCCTCATACCCACCAGACGTGTCACCCATTGAGCATGTTTGGTATGCTCTGGATTGACATGAACGACAGCGTGTTCCAGTTCCTACCAATATCCAGCAACTTTGCACAGCCATCGAAGAGGAGTGGGACAACATTACACAGGCCACAATCAACAGCCTGATCAACTCGTTGCGAAGGAGATGTCCCGCTGCATGAGGCAAATGGTGGTCTCACCAGATACTGACTGGTTTTGTGATCCACGCCCCTACCAAGGTATCTGTGACCAACAGATGCATATCTGTATTCCAAGTCATGAATTTATTTCAATTGACTTATTTCCTTATATGAACTTTAACTCAGTAAAATCTTTGAAATTGTTGCATGTTGCATTTATATTTTTCTTCAGTTTTGGTAAGCTAACTACAAATACTATTCCTACACAGATCATACACATAACATTAGCTAGCGAGCCAGCAAGCTAATGTTCGCTAGCAAGCAAACTGTATGCTTTAACATGAAATGAAAACGACTTTCTGACAAAATTAGAAACGTATAATATCTGAAAATGTACAGTTGAAGTCAGAAGTTTACATACACTTAGGTTGGAGTCATTAAAACTCGTTTTTCAACCGCTCTACAAATTTCTTGTTAACAAACAATAGTTTTGGCAAGTCGGTTAGGACATCTACTTGTGCATGACAAGTATTTTTCCAACAATTGTTTAAAGACAGATTATTTCACTTATAATTCGCTGTATCACAATTCCAGTAGGTCAGAATTTTACATACACTAAGTTGACTGTGCCTTTAAACAGCATGGAAAATGTCACAGCTTTAGAAGCTTCTGTTAGGCGAATTGACATCATTTGAGTCAATTGGAGTTGTACCTGTGGATGTATTTCAAGGCCTACCTTCAAACTCAGTGCCTATTTGCTTGACATCATGGGAAAATCAAAATAAATCAGCCAAGACCTCAGAAAAACAATTGTAGACCTCCACAAGTCTGGTTCACCCTTGGGAGCAATTTCCAAATGCCTGAAGGTAGTAAGCAAGTATAAACACCATGGGACCACTCAGACGTCATACCGCTCAGGAAGGAGACGCGTTTTGTCTCCTAGAGATGAACATACTTTGGTGCGAAAAGTGAAAATCAATCCCAGAACAACAGCAAAGGACCTTGTGAAGATGCTGGAGGAAACAGGTACAAAAGTATCTATATACACAGTAAAACAAGTCCTATATCGACATAACCTGAAAGGCCGCTCAGCAAGGAAGACGCCATTGCTCCAAAACCGCCATAAAAAAGCCAGACTACGGTTTGCAACTGCACATGGGGACAAAGATTGTACGTTTTGGAGAAATGTCCTCTGGTCTGATGAAACAAAAAAAAGAACTGTTTGGCCATAATGACCATCGTTATGTTTGGAGGGAAGAGGGGGAGGCTTGCAAGCCGAAGAACACCATCCCATGTCTTAAGGGCAACAAAGTCAAGGTATTGGAGTGGCCATCACAAAGCCCTAACCTCAATCCTATAGATTGTGTGGGCAGAACTGAAAAAGTGTGTGCGAGCAAGAAGGACTACAAACCTGACTCAGTTACACCAGCTTTGTCAGAAGGAATGGGCCAAAATTCCCCCAACTTATTGTGGGAAGCTTGTGGAAGGCTACCCAAAATGTTTGACCCAAGTTAAACAATTTAAAGGCAATGCTACCAAATAATAATTGAGTGTATGTAAACTTCTGACCCACTGGGAATGTGATGAAAGAAATAAAAGCTGAAATAAATCATTATCTCTATCTGTCTGACATTTCACATTCTTAAAATAAAGTGTTGATCCTAACTGACCTAAGACAGGGCATTTTTTTTTTACTAGGATTAAATGTCAGGAGTTTAAATGTATTTGGCTAAGGTGTATGCAAACTTCCGGTTTCAACTGTAGCTAGACCCTTACCCGTATCCATGGATGAATGCTTCACGGCAGACTGGAACGCCTGTTTAACTAAGTAAGACATCCTGTATCGGTTCTGTTTTATTTGTACCTACAGCTTGGTTGGCCCGTTGTGTCAAGTCACTCCGGTTCACACTGACCGTGTGCAGAAAGTAGTCCATCACAACTTTTCCCACTGATCTTTGTCGATAGCGCCTGTTAAATTCAGGGCAGCAATGTTGTTGAGAGCAGTAGCAACACTTTTGCAGTTCTCCATGGATAACATTATATCTTTCATATAGCTGTGGTAGCAAGGATTATCTACACATACTGAGCAGCTCATGTTATAGACAGAAGCATGCTACATGGCAGACGAACCCGAACTCATCTTCGGGAAGTCCTGACCATCTATTATCTCAGCTAATCATGGATAGCGGTAAGATTCCTGTCGTTTTCCGGGGCTAAACCACCTATGCTCATAACTTCACAATTTTATTCATATTTACAGATGGCATACACGTTTGTTATTGAGGCACATGTTAGAGAAGACACTACTGCCCCCAAAAAACGCATTTTGATAAAAATGTATAAAATTACGTTCAAATGCCTCTCCTGTGAAGTAGTGACGCCTAGCTTCCTGAAACTGGTCAAATAAGGGTAACTCAATGAGAAGCCAATTGAAAAATCGAGTTCAGAGTGAAGTTGGGGTTTTATCATATATACTATGTGAGGTTACAAAAATCTATCACAACTTCATCATGAGGACTTCAGATACAGCAAAACACAATATAAACGTTTATTAAAATAGTTTGGGGAATGGCCTCGTCTCTGAGGGAAGGTCCTCGGAGCCAGATGCTTTAATGGCAGGTATGCCTATGCGAGGCAGCTGGCATCGAACATTCAGACCAGCCTTACTGATATAAACTACATTAGAACACCAGGCCCAAATACTGAAACTTCGGGAGGTCTAATAATTGTCTATCAATTAACAATTTCAGCCCAATATGACCTTGAATAATAAACTCACTGCTGCCCTCTACTGAGACCCACTAGGGGAAAAACTGGTTGAATCAACATTGTTTCCACGTAATTTCAACAACCAAAATCAATGCGATGATGTTGAATCAACGTGGAAAACTGATTGGATTAACAAAATGTAATCAACGTAAAGGAATTTTGTCTTTTTCATCCAACTTTGAACCTAAATCCAATGATTTTACCTTGAATTCACGTTAGTTGACAACTCAACCAAATGTAAATCAAAACTAGACATTGAAATGGCGTCTGTTCCCAGTGGGGAGAGTCATTGGGATCCTATCTCAAATGAAATCTACCCTTTATCAGACTTCAAAAAGAATGATTAACTGTCCTTATTTTAATTCATGAACATTGGCACAGGTCATTGAGAACAAATCAGAATCATGTACTCTGTAAGATGTTTACTGTGTAAATATTTAAACATGTTTTACCAATCCCAGACTGGATTTCACTTTTTAGCAAAAAAAAACAAACTCTGACACTAAATTCAGCGCAGGTCTGCTTTTTAATTATTTGTTACTTTTCTTTCTATCTTTTTTTTAGGTATTTTTCTTAAAACTGCATTGTTGTTTAAGGGCTTGTAAGTAAGCATTTCACTGTAAGGTCCACACCTGTAGTATTCGGCGCATGTGACAAATACAATTTGATTTGAAGTCAATAAGATTAATATTAATCTCAAAAATAGTGAGCTACACGAAAGACAGTGGACACACAACTATTTCAGCTGCTCAATACAGTAGACATGTGCTGTTCACACCCATGCTTATGGAGTAATAGACTTGACCCCTCATCTGAGTTGATCTGGAGTTTACTTTGGCCAAGGCGACTCGCAGTTAACTCCCTCCAGCAGAGATGAGAGGAGTTGCTCTCTGAATAAAGAGAAACAGAAATCCAACAGAGTGCATCTCTGTCCGAAGACCAAAGAAAAGACAACAATAACATATGCAAGTGGCGTGTGATATCATTCTGTCTCTCAGGATCTCGGAAAGTACCACAATAACAGTCAAACGGAGGGCATCTTCCAAAGGGAAGAGAAATTCATTCTCAGCCAAATCCTCAACAACATGTACACAAAAAGAGCAACGCTCTAGCCAATGCATATCACATTAACAATCAAAGTAAAATTGGTTATAATATTATATATTAATATTATATATTATAATTATATATAATTATATTATAATAATGGATTTGAAAACACATAAAACGTCATTTATGTATTGTAAGTGTTCATAGAAGTACATCCCAACTTATTGTAGAACTTGTACACCAGTGTACATATCAATCCCAGTAGACCTATTAATTAATTTATGTTTATTAAAAAAATGTAAATGTTAAAAACACCAGAATCCACTTTCAACCAAGCGTTCTATAAGAAGCAAGTGTTATATCTTTTCTCTTATAGAGAGTGAATCCATTCCGCCCCCCAGTTGGACTCAACCACCTTCCAGTAACTTTTCCTCCCAGTTCCAAGATTAACCAACAGGCCTGATTTCCTGAAACTGGAACCTCCCTCTGCATGTGGAAACGAACACAGCAGCAGCAGCAACACCTGCACCAGCAAGAGGTCAGCCAGGAAGTGAGTCAAGAGTCCAACCGTTACAGACAGACACACAGACATGCTCTAATAGTGTATTGCTACACAGGAATAAAATAATAGTGTATTTCTCTCATTTCCAATTAGAGAATGTGGAATCCATTCCCATGAATTACATTAATGAAGATCAACATAAAAAACCTTTACCAACATTGACAGAGTTTAATGTGTGTGATAAACTGTAAAACGTGTCAGTTGAATATAGTCATTGTTATTACGTTGTGAAATTAAGGGGTAAATTTGCCCAGCTAGACACATTACAATGCTCATGATGTCATGAGATGTCTTATGCATTTCTGCATTGAAATAGACGTTTTCTAAAAAGCAAAAACATCCACCTCAAAGCAGAAGGGGAAATGACAACTCTGACTTTGTATAACAATCACATGGCTCCTTATTTTAACAGTTGGAGAGCATGGAACAACCCACATGTGCCCTGACAGAATCCCACAGCCTTTGTGCAGCTCTTTCCCAGACAAACTTGATTGATTGGCCATCAAGTGAGACACGCTCCTTGTTGGAAAGAACAACCTCACCACAGGGACTATCTAGTAAACAGACGTGGATGTCAAGGCCTGCATGGCGTCTCCACTCTTCATTACCATCCGCTAGAAAGGCAAAGCCGGATCTCATGTATATGCGGTCAAACGAGACCAACGCCACTTCCTTTTTATTGCAAGGCTGCTTCAAAACCGCGGCAGAATGTAATTCCCTCTCCCTTCCTCACATTTTTTTTTCTCAGAGGCTAGAAATTCACATAACCATGTGGTATGCTTCTGGTATTCGGGACACCAGGACTCCGAAATGAATGTAACGGTTTATCGCTCAAATCATCAAAGAAATAAACAATCTCCAGTTTACCTTTGATCAGACTTGAAGAAGTATTTGGTATAACCCTCCTTTTCTCTGGCAACATTTTCCTTGTCATGTACCGCTTATGACAAGTGTTCATTCTAAATCTATTACCTTTACTGTAGGATCAAGTCCCAGTGACTGACCCGGGCCAAGACATTTGAGAGGTCGTCAGTCTTCTTTAAAAAAAAAAACAGTTTAGCAGTTCAACTTCGTCCGGAGTCATAATTGAGAGCTCTGCCACCCCATCGCCTGCAGCCAAATCAAATGAATCTGGGCTCTTGGCTCCTGGTGGTCCCCCTCTCTCGTGAAAGCTAGCGGCCCCTGCCCGCAGCCCCCACAGGAGTGGTGAGCAGATGCCAAACCAACTCCTGTTGCCAACAGGATGTTATAATAACAGGCCTGTTTACAAAGGGACTCTGCACTCACTTTCATTCAACGGGCCAGGGACCCACTCGCATGCAGCACTACTTTCAATAGTAAATAGCTTCCGCTTCCATTTCACTCACTAGTGTTTTGACGTTCTCCATGTCAATTTGTCACATGTGAACCTTGTTATTATTGGGTGTTGCCTTGCTTTGCATTTCTCTGAGTGTTGAGACATGTTTGTTGTCTGTTTTGTTTTGTTTTCATTATTATTATTTAATTAATAAAGGAAACTACATAGCCTTTTATGACCTGGGCGGGTTGTAGTGTACTATTTAAGCCAGTCATCTGTCTTCTATGTAAAAAGTGTTTTATTGGATAATTAGGCACCACTCAAATACTTACTCTACTGTCTGTCTACAGTACATTGGCACGGGGAACTTGAGGCATGAAACGTATGAAGAAACACATGATTTACCAGATATTTTGGGTTTAAATCACAGTTTATCAACGATAAATAGACGATAAATAAATTACAGTACAACATAGAGTACAGCATAGAAGTATGCAAGTCATTCATACAAATACGATTATACAGATATCCCCAAATCCAGTGTCAATGTTAGCAAGATTGTGAGTTGCCGTCTGCTTTTTCTTGTACTGTACATTATAGAATAGGTGGTGACCGAATAGTATTCTGTGAATTTCAAGGGACACAGTTTCAAGGGACTTCGTTTCAGACCCACTGCAAACTGGATTATAATTCAGCGATCCCACTCGATGCATCACTTACTCTGCAGCAACATGCGACACTTGGAGCTGGAGGGAAACCATGTGCAGGGAGGGAGGGGAATGGCTTTACTGACACCTGCAACTGAAAAAGAAGGAAAAAAACACACATTTAGCAGCAGTGTGACAATCGTTCCTCACAGTGATTTAAGTACAACATCAGAAACCACTCTATACTTATGGTGACAGACCCAGGGATTCAATCATCCGTCAACAACAACAACCAGGTATGGATCTATTCATGGTTCTTCAGTGCTGCGAGGACAATATCTCCACAAAGTGCTGATGGGAGTGAACACATCCTTACCTTGGTGTAAATGCCATCTAGTGGACTGGTTGGTAATTACCACATTGAGAGGGACATTGATTTCTATATTTTACACATTACAATGACGTAAGGGTGTATGACTACACCGGAGACTCAGACATTTGCTACAAATGTAGAGGTTCAGAACAAAAACTTTCTTAGAGCATGCATTTGTCATCAGGGAACAGCAACTCACAGCGCATTTCTGGATTGCGCTGTGGTGAGCCGGTTGGCTGGTGTGTGAACTACAGCAGCCTCTTCATGCGGCAGGTGTGTTTGTCTATGTGCATAGTGGCCCGGTCCGTAGAGCTGGTCAGGATATCCAGGGCCTCGTCTTGCCTCTCCAGCTCAGTCTCAGCCTCCAGAGCCAGGTTTTTCAGCTGCATCAGCATCTGAGAGAGTAGGCAGAGCCATATAGGCGCACAAACACACACACACACACACACACATACATACACACATGCTTGGATTAACTTGTGGTTGGCCCTTTTGAATCTATTTCCTCTGATCCATTGTACAGGGCAAAGTAAATCAAGCTCAGCTCAAATATTTGACATATATATTTGACCCAGGTCTGTGGGAGTAAATCTCTTGATTCTCGTAGTGGTGGGGAAAAGTGTCTCGTCTAGGGTTATGTCCCGAGAGGACATGGAGTGAGTGAGTCAGTCAGTGGAAAAGACAGGGGAGATGAGCAGAGAGGAGGAATAACACAGCCATAATTATTCTTCCACTGCTTGTCGGAGCCACGAAGACCGAATGGCTGTTAGCTGTAAAATGAAAACCAATGAAGGGACTGCCTAAAAAAAAAAAAACAATCTGTAATGACTGTACTTCCATCGTTAGGTCATGACACAATCGCCGTGTGACCCAATATTCACATGACTAGTATACATTACTCAAGCACATGGTGACTATACAGAGGTCTCTGGTCTCCTGAGGTCATCGATAACAGACAAGTCAATGACATTTTGTTATTTAAACTTTCTGTGTGTTCAGGGAATTCTGCAACTCCATGTCCACGCTCCAACACCTGTGTACGTTATGGTCAATGGAACAACTTAAATCAACCTTGTTGTGCCAAGCAAAACTTAATAGACACTCACTCCACACCCCAACACGTGGTTTCTAAACTAATATTATGTTATCCTACACATGCTCACACACACACACACCCAATTGACGTTATGTCAGTTTTCAGAGGCCAGTAATCGCAGACACAGCAACAGTGCACAGGAACGGCTTCAGACAGCAACGAGCAGACAAATAGTATTTCAACGTATTCCTTAACGACAACTACATGCATTCACTTTCTAAGGTTTCTTCAGTTTGGGAGGAAAATGTGATAAATAGACTGATATCGATACTTCAAAATATACTGCAGTGTAATTTATGGGATTCGGTGCCATATTCTGTAAAATTGACCTTTTAACTAAATTCTACTGTTGAAGGTAAATTTTATCACACCACTTCTGAACTTTTGGGTCATTTTTCTTTTCTTCCCTTCAACATACACAGTCAGACATGTAGGTAAAATACAAATCAAGTTAAAAAATACATTAAAAAGTAGGCTAATAACATAATTAAAATGATGAAAGGTGAGGTGAGTTGTAGGAAATGTGTTTAAGACATAAAATAAAAAAAATGATTTGAACAAAAAAACGACGTGATAATCTGCAGGTATCAAATATCTTTTGACCAAAGGGGCTATTTGCTGTACACTTCGGTAGGCAATCAGGTTAAAAGTGATTCTCAACGAGGGACTCTCACTAATCATTACATGAATTAGCGGCGTCATAAAGTGTACCACTTTACCACTTCAGAAAGCGGTAGGCTTTGTGGTTTAAAACAACCATTATGACTTATCGGCACAAAATAACAAGCCATTGATAGAGAAACAAAACACATGTCCCTGAATTGTAAACAGACTAATTGCGAGAAAATGTCACTAACACGATCGATTTGTTTGAAAATTATTATATATACAATTATATTGAGATACAATCGTATTGATACCATTCTGAAGTAGTCAATATTTAACTTGTAATATCTAACTAACTGTGCCGTTGTGAACGCAATTTCCACAAAAGCCTCATTCAACCTCAGCTTCAATCAGCTTTACAGAACTGCTTATGGGACTGTAAGAAACACCCAAGCCTCGAGAGACTGTAGCCTGTGTTTTTAGGAGGATTCTGAAAATGACAACATACCTGTAACGGATTACCAACCAATTACATAGACAAAATGTTGTGTTTTGAAGAGGTTTAACATGGAAAACACCATTCTGAGCCACCCATAATAATGTGTTCAACGAAAACGCATTTGCGTCACTGTTTATGTCTTGCAACCATCGACCATGCATGGAGCTCACTGTTCAACATTATGAGACTTGGAATGGAAATACTTTATACACTGTCTGACCAGAGAAGTCTAACCAAATAACTGGCCATGTCTCTTTCCCTCTCTCCTCTCTCTTGTAACCCAATGGGAGTTTGGTTTGTGGTCTTACCGACTAATATATAAAATACATAGTACGTAAAATAAAAATCATCACAGTGAATCTCTGGTTTGGACTGGAAACACAGCATTTATCTTCC
Organism: Oncorhynchus kisutch; assembly: GCF_002021735.2. Classification (NCBI taxonomy): domain Eukaryota; kingdom Metazoa; phylum Chordata; class Actinopteri; order Salmoniformes; family Salmonidae; genus Oncorhynchus; species Oncorhynchus kisutch. Next base: position 13,901,122 of record NC_034200.2, on the reverse strand, counting down.
CATGATTTTCATAGAACATAATGGCATACATTTAATGCATCATAACATGGAAATTCAATCATGCATTTCTTCTGAATTCAAAACAGATATAAAGACAGGTATAAACATTATCTGAACGCAAAATAGAGAAAATGTTAGGGCAGTATAACTTCAGACTGTTATAAAGCATTTGATACATAGGATAAAATGCTTGAGGAAACAGGAAGAGGCATTAGAAGCCAGATTCCGATATTGTATCTCACCTGTCGGATTTCCTGAGCCTCAGCCTGAGTGACCTCTGGCTTAAGGACATGCACCTGCACCTGGGACAGCTCTCCTGCTGGGACTGTCATGGGGACCTCTGTCTCCTGGTACTGCAGCAGGCCTGCTGCCATGGGAGGGGGCAGAGATATAGTGATAGGCCCCTCAAACAAACACATTAGCTTCTTATGAGCGTAACAGTAACCCTATGATAATGTAATGGGGAACGCTCGTAACAACAACAAAACACAGCATGCATCAGAATTGTGTAACAAATCAATAAGCTATGTAATAAATCAATAAGCTAGAGTGTATAATGAGATTTCAGCCTCAAGAGAGCCTAAAGTAATTTCAAAGATGTGTATTGAACAATATGCCATGCTAACACCCACAGATCTTTACTGCCACTTGGTGGCCAAACACAAACCATTGTACAGAGCAAAATAAACAAAGAAGAACCCCCGACTGGGACCACAGAGGATAATCTAACCTTCTTACCTGCATTCCATATGGAACCTTGATCCTGGTCACATGGGGTCGTAGCTGGGGTCGTCAGGAAGGCAGAGTACTCACTTGTGTACTCCACCTTCTTCTTATACTGTATCTCTAGCACTGACATGGCCTCCGGCATCTTAGCCGACAGGAGTCGGAAGCATATGTCTGGCTTCCCTATGAACCTCTGCCTCACACTGATCTCATACGGATTGTGCACCCGGATGTCATCCACCTCATCCCTCTGAAAGCGGTGGAGCAGCACATAGTTTGTGTCTCGGACTTCTAATGAGGAGACCATCACCATCAAGCAACCAGGCTTCAGGTCTGAGTCTCCACCTCTGGAGACGATGGCTGGTACGCTGGTGATCACTCTGTGCTTGCCTGTTCCTGTTAACTTACAAGCAGCCTCTCTGGCAGCATGCTCAGCCTTGACATCCTGCTGACTCTTCCAGGGTAGTTTGCCAAAAGGCCACCAAGGGGGAGACTCCAGTTCAGACAGTAGCCTGCAGAGATAATAGTGACAGAATTTAGAGGAATGCATCCAATTCAGTGACGGTTCATACAAATTAAGAAGGGTAAACATGTTCTATCCAGTCTCAAATAATTAACCACTACTATATATTAGTGTATATTTAATCATCATGTGGATAGAAAGGCATCAAAACTTTGGAAAATCTCCATGATTAGCTACAATATTTGAAAACAATAAAACAAAGGACTGACAGGGCCCAGAGGTAGAATTCGATATCCACCTTACCTGTCTGCCATGCCCAGATCTGAGTCGATCTTGCCTAGGCCATGCATGACGTTATCAAACTGCTCTCCCTGGTGGTGGAGGACATTCCCTGTGTCCTCTAGCCGTCTCTGAGCCCCCGCAACCAGGTTAATCAGCTCCCTCCCCTTGGTCGGCTGTGCCTCAGCCCCCTGAACCTCTGCAGATGGGGACAACAACCTCTCCCTCCAGAAATGCTCCAGGACATTGTAGACCACCACCCGGTTGGGCCTCAGCGAGCCGAACCAGTGCTTGATATTCCCTTGCTCCAACACGGTCAGAGTGCTGAAGATGAAGCTGGACGACTCCATCTTGATCTCCATGATCCTTGAGAGGCGGAAGCCAACCAGGTTCTCTTTGCTCTGGTCTGAGGTGAAGCGCAGCATGGTGCGGGTCAGGGACAGGGTGCCGGCATCCCAGCGCTTCTCACTGTTGATGTAGTAGGAGCCGGGCCAGCTGTGGATGGGGATGTCTCGGGTTGGGCATGTCATTTTGGCTTGGCTTCAGATGCTAACCTAGGAAGAGAGGGGTGAACATGTTAAAATGTTGTATTGTAAATAATATTTGAATCAAGGTCAATATGTTAATCGAGATAAAAGATTTGAGACTAAAACGTTGGAGCTGCTAGCTAGGATTTTCAATCAACCCGGCAGTAAAAGCTATGTTATGTAAGTAGCTAGCTGTCATGGTAATCAAGGTATTTTGGACTAGCTATTCAGACCTACTATATGGACAGTACAGCTAGCTAGATACACATGTTACTGTGTACTAGCTACCTTATTAGAGTACCACTATGTCTATGCTAACCTTGCTAACGTTAGCTGACTAGCAAAACATGCAAAATCATAACATGTCAGGAAGCTAGCTAGCTAGCAGACCTTTTCATAAGCGTTCCTCTCAAATTAAAGATAAGAAAATGTGTATTTGGAGTAAATTGCATTCGTGTTCAAACAAACAAAATAGGTAACTAGCGATCATTCAACATTGTTTGATGATTTTGTTTACTTTTTAAACAAACCTGGCACCTGAGCTCCTGCAGGGTTATGACTATTCCAGGAAATCAGAAGCTACAGTTTTGTAATGTTGCGTAAGACGATAATATTATCGATTGTGCATTATTTGAGTACAGCTGCTCTAGTTGGAAACTGTTAATTAATAGATATTTTAAGGTGCCACTTTAATAATTGTAAAAAAAAAAAAATGTAAGAAAAATATCTTTTCGCAGATTGGTTCCCAAAGCGAGTGATTTGTTTGGACGTGAAGAGACGTCACTTCCTCAGTACAGACATGTTTACAGTTCGTCTAGAAACAATGATCCTGCTATTTTGAAATGTGTAGAATGTGCATTATTAATGTCTAATTTCAAAGTGTATATTTACTAAAGACATTCAACGTTGAATTAGCAAACATTGCGGAAACAATCATGTACAACAAAAAAAACGAACAAATTAAAGCAAATATTGGGCGTGTGCATCTATAAATGTGGTCCCCTAAAATGCAAAATAGCATAGCCATAGGAAGCTATTTTTAGGCTCGAATGAACGAACCATTTTCTCCACATTTTTGATTTATCTTTGCAATGTAAATCCAATAATAATGGTCGAAAAGCAATTAATATGACATATCATGTCACTATAGTTTAGGTACGTCGCTTGTTTCGATTGCTTGCTAATTAGTTAGCTAGTTAACGTTACACCCAGGACTTGTTTACATCATCCAGTATCATGGACAGGGAGTCTTATCATAACTGCTGCAGCCTCGTTAAAATATCAAGGCAATCCTATGAACAATTTTGGTCTTCGCACTTTGTGGATTACATAGAGAAGGATTTGAGCTATTCCAAATTCTTTAAAAAGTACTTACTTCCTAACCACCCATGCATGTTCTCGAGGAAATTTACTGAAGACTGGAAATGTAGGAAACAGTGGGTCACTGAAGAGGGGAAGCCAAACTTCCAGAAACTGCTGCAGCAATTTGGTGAATAAATGTTGTTAGCTACATATCTATTACAATGTCCAGTAACTTTGATGTCAAATGAAAGAGTTTGATTAGCCTATGGATGGGTTGTTCTGATCTGTGATTTGACAATCATTTCTCGTGCTTTGTGTAATTATCTGATGTATATATTTGGTAATAAAACATGTGTTGCAGTTATGATGAACCAATAACCTATTTTGTAAATTGTGATTTCAAAGTATTTATCTTTTTTTCCTCTTGCAGATGAGACTCCGGTTCCAGTTGCAAACTGCAATGCGAAAGAATACAATGCAAACCCCAAACAAATTATTCCTTTCAAGGAATTTATTCACTACTGGAGAGAGTACATACAGAATGGACACTCATCACCAAAAGGATGTCTCTATCTGAAAGATTGGCACATGTCAAGGTATTGAATTCACCTGTATGTTGCCATCTGAAGTAAGAGCACACTGTATATAGACTGTATATAGACTTTTTTTCTATTGTGTTATTGACTGTATGTTTGTTTATTCCATGTGTAACTCTGTTGTTTGTGTCGCACTGCTTTGCTTTATCTTGGCCAGGTTGCAGTTGTAAATGAGAACTTGTTCTCAACTAGCCTACCTGGTTAAATAAAGGTGAAATAAATTAAATAAAAAATGATTGGAACGTTTTTTACAGTATGTAAATAATGTATATACTGAAAGTAGCTGTATCAAGAATAAGCTAAACATGGCTCAATGGTTCCGTCCTCTGTCTTTCACAGGGATTTTCCTGAACACAATGTTTACACTACCCCAGTCTTCTTTTCCTCTGACTGGCTTAATGAGTATTGGGATACTTTGGAGGTGGATGACTACCGGTTTGTCTACATGGGACCCAAAGGCTCATGGTATAACAAAACATTTCAATATAGAGTCTATAATGGATATTCTCTTAAATCTCTGTCTCCTCTAACAACATGTGATTGCTTTTTCCTCTTTTTGCTATAGGACGCCATTCCACGCGGATGTGTTCCGCTCCTACAGCTGGTCAGCGAACATCTGTGGCAGGAAGAAATGGCTCCTGTATCCCCCAGGCCAAGAAGAGTTTCTACGAGACACCCATGGCAACCTTGCTTATGACGTCACTGCCCCTGAGATTCGAGACAAGGTGCAATTCCCACACTGTGATGAGGCCTGTCAACCACTAGAGATCATTCAGGAAGCAGGGGAGATCATATTTGTGCCCAGTGGTTGGCACCATCAGGTTTATAATTTGGTAAGAACTGCAGTTTGGATGTGGGACAAATTAAGTGGTACACTTGATCAATAGGTTTTTTACAAATCATTATCAGTTAAGCACCTGTATGGTTCATATGGCTAATTTTGAACTAAGTAACCTGACTTCTATCTCATTATCCTGCAGGAAGACACCATCTCCATCAACCATAACTGGCTGAATGGCTGCAATGTGGACATTATGTGGCAGTTCCTTCAGAATGAGCTGTCTGCTGTCCAGAGGGAAATAGAGGAATGGAGGAACACTATGGATTCATGGCATCAGCACTGCCAGGTATATAAGACACTTGGAGATAGACATACAGTGCCTTCGGAAAGTATTCAGACCCCTTGACTTTTTCCACATTTTATTACGTTACAGCCTTGTTCTAAAATGAGTTTCTCCCCCCCCCTCATTAATCTACACACAATACCCCATAATGACAAAGCAAAAACAGGTTTAGACAAATGTATTAAAATATCACATTACATAAGTATTCAGACCATTTACTCTGTACTTTGTTGAAGCACCTTTGGCAGTGATTACTGCATCAAGTCTTTTTGGGTATGAAGCTACAAGCTTGGCACACCTGTATTTGGGGAGTTTCTTCCATTCTGCTCTGCAGATCCTCAAGCACTGTCAGGTTGGATGGGGCGCGTCGCTTCACAGCTATTTTCAGGTGTTCGATTGGGTTCAAGTCCGGGTTCTGGCTGGGTCACTTAAGGACATTCAGAGACTTATCCCGAAGCCACTCCTGCATTGTCTTGACTGTGCTTAGGGTCGTTGTCCTCTTGGAAGCTGAACCCTTGCCACAGTCTGAGGACCTGAGCGCTCTGGAGCAGGTTTTCATCAAGGGTCTCTCTGTACTTTGGTTTTTGCTCTGACATGCACTGTCAACTGTGGGACCTTTTATATAGACAGGTGTGTGCCTTTACAAATCATGTCCAATCAATTGAGTTTACCACAGGTGGACTCCAATCAAGTTGTAGAAGCATCTCAAGGATGAGCAATGGAAACAGAATGCTCCTGATCTCAATTTCGAGTCTCATAGCAAAGGGTCTGAATACTAATGTAAATAAGGTATCGGTTTTATTTTTAATACATTTTAAAACATGAAGAAAATCAAATTCAAATCAAATGTATTTATATAGCCCTTCGTACATCAGCTGATATCCCAAAGTGCTGTACAGAAACCCAGCCCAAAACCCCAAACAGCAAGCAATGCAGGTGTAGAAGCACGATCAGAAAAGCCTGTTTTCACTGTCATTATGGGGTATTGTGTGTAGATTGCTGAGGATTTTATTTGATCCACTTTAGAATAAGACTGTAACAACAAAATGTGGCAAAGTCAAGGGGTCTGAATACTTTCCAAAGGCACTGTCTGACAAAGCAGATGTATTTTAAAAAGCTGTGTAATCTGAGCTGGTATTTTGTTTTACAGGTCATCATGAAGTCTTGCTCTGGGATTGATTATGGGGAGTTTGCCACTTTCCTGAAGATTATCGCTGACAACCGCATGTCCTTCTTGAGTTCTTGCTCCGGGAACAACTCCTCAAATTACCCACGTCATCTTTCAGAGACCCTGGCCACATTGGGGCTTCACCATGCTGCCTTTGACCTACAGAGGGTGGCTCACATTCTAGAATGCATGCTCTGCAATGAAGACTTCAAGAGACTTGATCATTCAACTCTGAGCTCACAACCTGAAAGTTTGCTGCAGCAGATTCGAGAGACCATGCTCTCCACTAGAGGGCAGCACTCGCTTTACCAGGAATAGGCCACCCAGTATCCTTTATGAGCAACTTTATCAATACATTTAGTTGATAAGGCTTTGGTTTCAGAGGTAGCCTGATGTTATCTTGACCCCCGCCCCACCAAAAAAATGTCATCCTGTGTGAGTTTATGGGTGTTTTTTTATGTTGTGAATGAGATGTTGATAAAATGACAAACCTCCATACTTTGTGTCCTCGTATGTTTATTACGCCAGAGATACATAAAGTTATATTTAAGATAATAGCTAGCAACTGGCAAGCAGTGCACAACTGGCAAACAGCATAGTGTCAAGGAACTCAATATTTGAAGCAATCGCAATACTACAAACAAGGAAACTATTCATAGACGACATGGTTGGTAGTGCTACCAGTGAAATACTGTACTAGGTGATTTGGAATAAGAACATTTTAACTTTATGTACCCTATCCATGTAAATATGATCTGGCTCATTTCAACATTTAGTTTCATATTGTTGGGGTCAAATACCTCCATCTTCATTAGGCTTTAAGAGTCTTTGGGCCACCAGTATCGCACGGATTCCTCCAGAGACTGTTCTCAAGTCTTGAGTGTTAATGGCTCTTTTGCATGAGCCAGGCGAATGCCCAGATCTCCAACTCTGTGCTTCCCGGCTGACTTGCCAGACTGGGTCTGAGGTGCCAATCCTTCGGGTAGTGCCGACTTGCGTACGGCATCAGATGTTTTCCCGTACCACCCCATTGTGATGAGTCCTGGCCGATGGAACAGCCCTTACTAAAGCTGATGCCCTGCATGTAGACCAGGTTGACCCCCAGAGGAAGAGCCACCCCGGGAGGAAGGTCCTTCACTCCCTCGGGATGTCCTATGAGAAACCACTATAGAAATATTATAGGGTTATTACAGGAATAACTTGAATTCAACAGCCATGCTAGCCATATCCCATACCGTATCCTGCAGCCATCTCATCCATATTGTATATGGCATGACAACAACCCAGTAGTTGACAATAAGCTACAGCACACGGTATGAGGCGAGGTAAGCAAACCATTTCCACCATTTATCTATTGCATAGTGGTGCCTGTGGTAGTCTACTGTGTTGCCCTGCTGACACCAGTGGTGACCTGTCATTCAGGACAGGTTGCCTGTTTGGCATGTTATTTTGGCATTAGTACATGTTACATATCAGTTTGCAAACAATGTCAAAAAAAAGATATATAGATATATTTTTTGCTTTATTGAGTAAGGCAGCTCCAAAATGCAGGTGTTTCAGACTAGTTCAGTGGTTTCTGTGGTGGGGCAGCCAGAGGAAAATACAGACTGTAGGAGTTGGTAATGTTCTATAGTTGTACTGTGATTGGCTCAGTGTTCTGTCACTCATGGGGACACGACGTCACCGTAAAATATACGGGGAGAGCTCAAACATTCAAGCCCGTTGGGTGCTGCCATAGAGTTTACATAGGAAGTGCCCATCCAAGAAAGGTGAAGGTCATTGGCCACATATAAAATTACGTCAAATCACGTTATATCTACCGTAGCTTTGATTGATCATGTCAACATCATACTTTCAAAATCTTAACTAGCAGTCATTATCATGAATCAAGTCGACAATCTACTGGCAAATATTTTTCAATCCTTGTGATATGAAGAGAAATTATGAAGAGAAATTATCGATAAAACGTATCGGTGCTCATCGGCCATTGGACATAAACACTACACAACAGGTTGGCAATCACTAATTCAACAATGAGTGGTTTGAAAGGAATCAGTGGCTAACTGCAAGCATTGCAAAGCAATCACTAGCCTGCTATTCAATGGAGTGGGTGTGTTGTCCAAGTCTGAGTTTAAGGGTCTCTTTTCTAAGCTTAAAAGGATAAACATTCAACATTGGCCTTGCTGTCAATCCAGCATGACTTCTGCCGCATTCAAAACAACTGGAAACTCGGAAATCTCAGACAAGAAGCTTCACTGCAGTACCTGGTTCGAATCCTGGTTCGAATCCAGGCTGTATCACATCCAGCCGTCATTGGGAGTCCCATAGAGCGGCTCACAATTGGCCAAGTGTCGTCCTGGTTTGGCCGGGGTAGGCCGTCATTGTAAATAAGAATTTATTCTTAACTGACTTGCCTAGTTAAATAAAGGTTAAATGAAAAAAAAGCCTGACTTTGATGAAAAGGTTTGATGACAAAATTTGCCCAAGAAGGACTGCCTTGCCACCTTCCTGTTCAGGTGAGAACAGGTACGGCAACTGCACAGCCCTCAACTGCAAGGCTCTCCAGAGGGTGGTGCGGTCTGCACAACGCATCACCGGGGGCAAACTACCTGCCCTCCAGGACACCTACAGCACCTGATGTCACAGGAAGGCCCAAAATATTATCAAGGACAACAACCATCCGAGCCACTTCCTGTTCACCCCACAACCATCCAGAAGGCGAGGTCAGTACTTGTACATCAAAGCTGGGACCGAGAGACTGAAAAACAGCTTCTATCTCAAGAGCATCAGACTGTTAAACAGCAATTACTAACACAGAGAGGCTGCTGCCTACATACATACTCAAATCATTGGCCACTTTAATAAATGGATCACTAGTCACTTTAAATAATGCCACTTTAATAATGTTTACATATATTTCATTACTCATCTCATATGTATATACTGTATTCTATACCATCTATTGAATCGTGCCGCTCGGTCATCGTTCATCCATAAATGTATATGTACATATTATTTTTCCATCCCTTTAGATTTGTGTGTATTAGGCAGTTGTTGTGGAATTGTTAGATTACATGTTAGATACTGCTGCACTGTCGGAACTGGAAGTACAAGCATTTCTCTACACTCGCATTAACATCGCTAACCATGTGTACAGTTAAAGTCGGAAGTTTACATACACTTAGATTGGAGTCCTTGTTTTTCAACCACTGCACACATTTCTTGTTAACAAACTATAGTTTTGGCAAGTATGTTAGGACATCTACTTTGGGCATGACACAAGTAATTTTTCCAACAATTGTTTACAGACAGATTATTTCACTTGTAATTCACTGGCATCATTTGAGTCAATTGGAGGTGTACCTGTGGATGTATTTCAAGGCCTACCTTCAAACTCAGTGCCTCTTTGCTTGACATCATGGGAAAATCTAAAGAAATCATCCAAGACCTCAAGAAAAACAATTGTAGACCTTCACAAGTCTGGTTCACCCTTGGGAGCAATTTCTAAATAATGGCCGGTAGTACGCAAGTATAAAAACCATGGGACCACGCAGCCGTCATACCGCTACGGAAGGAGATGTGGGTTTTTTTCTCCTAGAGATGAACGTACTTTTGTGCGAAAAGTGCAAATCAATCCCAGAACAACAGCAAAGGACCTTGTGAAGATGCTGGAAGAAACAGGTACAAAAGTATCTATATACACAGTAAAACAAGTCCTATAATCGACATAACCTGAAAGGCCGCTCAGCAAGGAAGAAGCCACTGCTCCAAAACCGCCATAAAAAAGCCAGACTACGGTTTGCAACTGCACATGGGAACAAAGATCGTACTTTTTGGAGAAATGTCCTCTGGTCTGATGAAAAAAAATAGAACTGTTTGGCCATAATGACAATCGTTATGTTTGGAGGAAAAAGGCCTGCAAGCCGAAGAACACCATCCCAACCGTGAAGCACGGGGGTGGCAGCATCATGTTGTGGGGGTGCTTTGCTGCAGGGTGTACTGGTGCACTTCACAAAATAGATAGCATCATGAGGCTGGAAAATCATGTGGATATATTGAAGCAACATCTCAAGACATCAGTCAGGAAGTTAAAGCTTGGTCGCAAATGGGTCTTCCAAATGGACAATGACCCCAAGCATACTTCCAGAGTTTGACAAAATGGCTTAAGGACAACAAAGTCAAGGTATTGGAGTGGCCATCACAAAGCCCTGACCTCAGTCCTATAGAAAATTTGTGGGCAGAACTGAAAAAGTGTGTGAGAGCAAGGAGGCCTACAAACCTGATTCAATTACACCAGCTTTGTCAGGAGGAATGGGCCTAAATTCACCCAACTTATTGTGGGAAACTTGTGGAAGGCTACCCGAAACGTTTGACCCAAGTTAAACATTTTAAAGGCAATGCTACCAAATACTAATTGGGTGTATGTAAACTTCTGACCCACAGGGATTGTGATGAAATAAATAAAAGCTGAAATAAATCATTCTCTCTACTATTATTCTGACATTTCACATTCTTAATATAAAGTGGTGATCTTAATTGACCTAAGACAGGGAATAATTACTAGAATTAAATGTCAGGAATTGTGAAACTGAGTTTCAATGTATTAAGGTGCTAAGGTGTATGTAAAATTCCGACTTCAACTGTATGTGACCAATACAATTTGATTTGATTCATAGTCTGTTTTAGAGAAATGTCATCATCGAATATTGTAAGAGCTTACATTGTCTGCTTATATGCCCCCTTTATTTATCCTACGAATCTGACTTGGTGTACAGGGAGAATACTGTAAGAACGGCCCATGTTCTGAACTATGTCGTTGTACGTTTCAAAAGTGCTGAACAAATAGTTGTAATGACTATGTCCATCCTAGCTCGCTCATTAATGTCTTAATCGAAATTACGGATTGCCTTTTAGAGATTGTACATCTCAATTGTCAGTAGAAACCACATTTGTTAAAGCAAGTCAGCCATATCAGCTATGTTTTTTTTAAAGGCAGTAAATGAGGCTGAATGAACAATTTCGCTGCCAGTCAAGGCTCTGCTGATAGCCAGGTGTAGTAGTGGTAAGGATTCACTCCACGGTGCTGAATTCTTTAAAATTATTATTCTGTTGGGACAGTTTTCTGTAGGCCCTAACAGTTTGTGGGCACCGTTTGTCACCGTTATACTGCATAAAGAGTTTGCCCCACCAAAATATACATGCTAAAATAGCCACTGGCCTACACGATGGAATAATTTCCAGAGTTCTCGGATCTTCCTCCCACATCAGAGCTTTTTCTGAGCATTTTCTGAGGAATTGAGATCTGGCTTGGGCCTCCACTGGCTTGAGGCTGTTCCCTGCAAGGATGCAAACTGGTGAGGGCCCAAAAAGGTGATACTTTTTCTTTTTGATACTGAAACATGCAAAACAAATCCCTGCAAGTGGGAAATGCAGGTTTGAACTAATAAAACAACAAAGAATATGATCTTCATGATCAGTCTCTGTGTGTAAAATATAAAGTGGTTAATGTGAACCTAACACAACTTAAAACTGTAAGGAAAGCAATCCAATGTCATTTGTTGCTTAGGCTTTAATGCAAATGACACTCAAGTCTTGAAAAAAAAAACAATACACTAATATTGCAGTTAGCCATGGCAGCTTTTATAATAGAATGCCTGTGACCACACACATCTAAATATTGCATTTGGGGGAAAAAAACATCTTAACCCTAGGATATATATGCCGTGTCAAAATGCATGTGTGTTATATTGAACATAGAGGAGGGAGTAAAATGTAGGCAAGCAACTACTAGTCGAATAAGACATGGGAGAGATGACGAATTTTGGCAAAGAGATTTATTTATAGACTAATACACTTACTTAAAACAAACAACCAAACTGAAAACTGCAGACATTACTAGTGCCTCTCCCTTCGCCATAAGGTGACTAGTTTGCATCACTGTCCCTGAGGCAACACAGCCCATAGAAAAAGCTCTGTGCGGGCTGATCTTCACCTGACGGCAGATTTTATAAACCTTCAAATGTTCAAAAATGTTGTCTTTTATGGTGTTGTCACACTCGACCAGAACACCACAACCCACTTCTGCTTCTTTCAATCTAAATAACAATAAGAGAAAGAACATGTCAACCATCATATGGGGGTGCTTCAAATGAATATCATGCCTGGGTTTCTCGTAGCTAACTTTAATTGAAACATTATCTAACTGCTGCACACCAGTGGAGGCTGGTGACTTGAAAAATTTAGGAGAATTGGAGATCCACGGTATAGGCGTGGAACGCACGGAGACCACAAAGCGTGTTTCAAAAATCGCCAAACACGAATGATTTGAACCTAAAGCATTTAATAAAGACATTTATAGTACAATATTATGGGGAGTGGGAATGAGAGGGCTACTTACACAGCGTTGGAAAGGGATCACAGCAGAGATTGATTGACTGAGGGCATGAGTTGGAGGTGTTCAGAGGCTTGACCAGTGCAGTAACACAAGACACTACACAGTTAGACAAAAGAGCTAAGAATGAGTTAGTCCAAGCAAGGAGTAAAATAATTTATGTGTAGTAATGTGATTGTGTATGTGATTGACTCTACATACAGTAATAAGAGAAAATTGGATGAGTGGATGAGCAGGCACATGAGACGTCATGGGTTCAGTTCATGTCAGGAGAATGTTGACAATGGTAGTGGAGTGGAGTAGACATCCCCTCTTAATCAGGGAACATGAGGGGACTTCCATTACAGTTGCGCCATCGTAGGTTTGGGACAACGAGTTTCTCTGAAGTTAAACTCAGACATCTCCAAATTCACGAAGTCAAACACAGACTGCGCATCTCGCCCACTTGACATACCCCAAGGAATGTTCCTGAATAAAGCCCTGATCATCTACATAGCTGACGATAACTGACACCTGCAAGCAGACTGGTGGCACCATAGGTCCCAGAGCAGTGGGGCAATTTTTACCCCCTGGGGCCTGGAGTTTTTCCTTATACGTTAACCTAACTAGGAAAATTCTGGAACCTATAAAAGGTATGACAGTGATTCATCAGTTGTAAAAAGCTTTTATATGGGCTATGATGGGACCATTTCTTCCTAATTAAGTCACGTGGTTTTACAAAACTCCTGAAAAGAACTCTGGCCCTGGGGTGGATGAAAACCCTGTCAAACTCCAGCTACCTTATATTTGTTCATTTAAATGATATTTAGACTAGATTAGGAGGGAGATTTCCTCTACCCAGACACATAGACATCAACTGAAGGACAATAGAACTCACAGGGATGAGCTTGCTTTATGCATGTTTAGGCCTGTCGACACTATTATGTTGATTGATTAATTCCAGTTAGACATTTTGGATTAAAACTGTATAGGCATTTTAGCCAGCCCAATTTTGAATATAATCTAGATTAGATCACATTCACATTTCTCCTGACAAACAAATGGACTATAAATACATGATCAATTAGTTGGTCCTATACAGATGGACAGGGCGCATAGGCTGTTATGCAGCTTCTCATATTAGTTGACCTACAGTTGATAAGACAGAAAAAAAGCTATTGTTTTCATCCCGTACAGCATGTCAGATTTCTAATGTTTAGGTGTAGCCTAGGCTGCAGCAACATTTATGTCATTCGTTTTTTGCTTGTGTCTGTCTGGAGTGATTCCTTTCATCTTTGCTAAATAAATACAAGAAGAAAGTGCAAAGCCTACTTGAGCTCACGTGAAAAAAATGAGTCAACCTATCTCTTTAATCAAACTTTTAACGGATGTTTTCGGCATCCTAGAAAAGATGTTCAGTGTGCAAAGCATCGTAAAGTGCAGTTACAGGCGGCTTCTTTAAAGGCTCCCTGTTAGTTAACAAGCTATACATTTGATTCCAGTTGGTATTGAATGCCCTAACCTTTTCATCCTTCTTCATGAAATCAATCTCAGGCAGAGATCGACCCTCGCTTTAACACACAGAACCCCCATAATGCTCTGTGGCACAATCCCGATGCAACACACTAGTTTCATTCTCTGATCCTACTTCTATGATTGGATGGACATGTCATGACGTGGCCCTCTTTGGGTATAGCGAGTACCCTCCCTCTTTCTCTTACCACCTCCCTCCCTCCTACACCCAGGCTCTGTTATCTCAGGTCGTAAATTCCATGAGGAGACTCTCTTCCCCCCCGGCCATGCGGTATGGAGAGAGGGTTCACAGTAGAACAAACCAACTTCTTCTACCTCACAGAACTTGAGAACTGAACAATATCTCTATTTTGGAGAATGTGTAAACGGTCGGTGGAGAATTCAGCTACGACCGGTCCATTTGGTTTAATGTTTGTGACCTCATGAGAGACAATACAGCCACATTACCATAACTGTTTATACAAGAGTCTCCGTTATGAGATTTGCATCTAATTATTGTATAAAATGAATGAATGAAGATGAAACTATTTGTGAAATTATGTAATGTGATTTTAAACTGTTTAATAAAAGATAATTCCCTTTAAAGTCATTGGCCCACCCCATGAGCACAGACATTGATCTGGCATCATTGGACAGCCTTTTCTGCTGTTTCGAAGATAACCTCCACCTGGAGAAGCCCACTTCAGACCATGGGTACCTAGATTACTGATAGGACTAAGGTTTGAGTAGAGACCGTGCATTCCTCGGTCATCTGAGGGAGCTAAGGTTGTAACGGTTGTTGAATTCCTAACCAAACCACGTGGAGCATTGGCTACATTGGTGGAAATGGTTCAACTCTGAGACAATCGATACCGATAGAATAAGATCAAATCTTCAATACTAATTACTAGTCTGCAGCTATAATTTATGTCAACCTGGAATACGAAGACGAACAACCACCGAAACATCTATTCTACAAGAACATTTCTGAATGGGACTCTGAAGTATCCATTCTAACCATGAAAGACTCCAGGGACGCAAAGAGAAGTTAAGATGTTAACTTTTCAACAGAAAGACTGATGATTCCAACAGAGATCACGACGACACACTGAGCGTAAATATACATATTGATTGCAATTATTCCCGAATGAGTGAGCTTTCATGTGCAACGGATTAGCATTTCAATTAATATAATTAGCAACTGTATAGTGTCTTTTGTGCCCTTCTCAGTCCCTTTGTCTCCCAAACCGCAATTTTGGTTTAGCCCACTTGTCACGCCTTGGTCTTAGGTTTTTGTGTTTTCGTTATATATTTTGGTCAGGCCAGGGTGTGACATGTGTTTACGTGTTGTGTTTCGCATTGGGGTTTTATAGGATTGGGATTGCTATGATTAGGGGTGTGTCTAGTTAGGTTTGGGCTGCCTGAGGCGGTTCTCGATCAGTCAGGTGTTTCTTGTTGTCTCTGATTGGGAACCGTATTTAGGTAGCCTGAGTTTCACTTTGTATTTCGTGGGTGATTGTTCCTGTCTCTGTGCAGTGTTCACCAGATAGGTTGTATTAGGTTTCACGTTCCATTTGTTGTTTTCGTGTTTATTAAGTTATTTCATGTATCGTCACTTTTCCTTCATTAAAGATCATGAGTAACCACCACGCTGCATTTCGGTCCGACTCTCTTTCAACAAACGAAGAACGCCGTTACAGAATCACCCACCACACACGGACCAAGCAGCGTGGAAACAGGCAGCGACCGCAGGAAAAGCGAAAGGAGGAATGGACAGGGGAGGACGTTATGGACAGCAATTGCATGGAGTATATGACGTGGGAAGAAATCGACAGGTGGGCGGCCGACCCAGAGAGAGTGCAGGAGCCCGCATGGAATTCGCTTGAGCAGTGCGAAGAAGGCTATAGGCGAATGGAGTCGAAAAGGAAAACACGGCGGCGCAGAGCGAAACCCGAAAGTCACCCCAAAAAATGTATTGGGGGGGGGCTCAGGGAGAGAGTGGCAGAGTCAGGAGTCAGACCTGAGCCAACTCTCCCTGTTAAGCATGAGGAGCAGCGATATAAGGACTTCTGGTCTTGGGAGATGATATTATAAGGAAGAGGACCCTGGGCTCAGCCTGGTGAATATCGCCGCCCCAAGGAGGAAGCAGAGGCAGCAGGAGATAGGAGCCGGCGATACGAGGGAACACGGTTGGCAAGGAAGCCCGAGAAACAACCCCAAAAAATTATTGGGGGGGGGCTTACAGGGAGTATGGCTATGCCAGGTAGGAGACCTGCGCAAACTCCCTGTGCTTTCCGGTGGGCTAAAGAGACCGGGCAGGCACCGTGTTATGCTAGTGAGCGCACGGTGTCTCCAGTGCGGGTGCATAGCCCGGTACGGTTCATACTAGCCCTTCGTATTGGCCGTACTAGAGTGGGCATCGAGCCAGGTAAGCTTGGGCAGGCTCGGTGCTCCAGAGCTCCAGTGCGCCTGCATGGTCCGGTCTATCCAGAGCCACCTCACCAGTCCTCCGGTAGCAGCTCCCCGCACCAGGCTTCCTGTGCGTGTCCTCGCTCCAGTATCACCAGTGCCCGCACCACGCATCAGGCCTACAGTGCGCCTCGCCTCGCCTGCGCTGTCGGAGTCTCCCGCCTGTTCAGCGCAGCCAGCGTTTTCCTCCTCTCCTGCGCTGTCGGAGTCTCCCGCCTGTTCAGCGCTATCAGAGCCTTCCTTCTCTACAGCGCTGCCGGAGCCTCCTGCCTGTTTGAAGCAGCCTGAGCTGCCAGTCTGCAGGGAACTGTCAGTCTGCAAGGAGCTGCCAGTCTGCAAGGAGCTGCCAGTCTGCAAGGAGCTGCCAGTCTGCAAGGAGCTGTCAGCCTGCAAGGAGCTGCCAGTCTGCAGGGAACTGTCAGTCTGCAAGGAGCTGTCAGTCTGCAAGGAGCTGTCAGTCTGCAAGGAGCTGCCAGTCTGTAAGGAGCTGTCAGTCTGCATGAAGCAGCCAGAGCTGTCAGTCTGCAAGGAGCTGCCAGTCTGCAAGGAGCTGCCAGTCTGCAAGGAGCTGCCAGTCTGCAAGGAGCTGCCAGTCTGCAAGGAGCTGTCAGCCTGCATGGAGCAGTCAGAGCTGTCAGTCTGCAAGGAGCTGCCAGTCTGCAGGGAGCTGTCAGTCTGCAAGGAGCTGTCAGTCTGCAAGGAGCTGTCAGCCTGCATGGAGCAGTCAGAGCTGTCAGTCTGCATGGAGCAGCTAGATCCGCCAGTCAACCAGAATCTTCCAGATCTGCTAGTCAACCTGAATCTTCCAGATCCGCCAGCCAGCCAGGATCTACCGGAGCCTACTACCTACCTGAGCTTCATCTCAGTACTGGGCTTCCTCTCAGTACTGGGCTTCCTCTCAGTACTGGGCTTCCTCTCAGTACTGGGCTTCCCCTCAGTTCCGGGCTGCCCCTCAGTTCCGGGCTGCCCCTCAGTTCCGGGCTGCCCCTCAGTTCCGGGCTCCCCTCAGTCCAGAGCTGCCCCTCAGTCCCGAGCTGCCCCTCAGTCCCGAGCTGCCCCTCAGTCCCGAGCTGCCCCTCAGTCCCGAGCTGCCCCTCAGTCCCGAGCTGCCCCTCAGTCCCGAGCTGTCCCTCAGTCCCGAGATGCCCCTCAGTCACGAGCTGCTCCTTAGTTCTGTGGGGTTCTGGGTGAGGACTATTAGGCCATGGTCGGCGGCGAGGGTGGATTATCCCAGGACGCGAAGGGGAGGAACTAGGACATTAATGAAGTGGGGTCCACGTCCCGAGCCGGAGCCGCCACCAATGACAGACGCCCACCCGGACCCTCCCTATGGTTTTGAGGTGCGTCCGGGAGTCCGCACCTTGGGGGGGGGGTTCTGTCACGCCTTGGTCTTAGGTTTTTGTGTTTTCGTTATATATTTTGGTCAGGCCAGGGTGTGACATGGGTTTACGTGTTGTGTTTCGCATTGGGGTTTTATAGGATTGGGATTGCTATGATTAGGGGTGTGTCTAGTTAGGTTTGGGCTGCCTGAGGCGGTTCTCGATCAGTCAGGTGTTTCTTGTTGTCTCTGATTGGGAACCGTATTTAGGTAGCCTGAGTTTCACTTTGTATTTCGTGGGTGATTGTTCCTGTCTCTGTGTAGTGTTCACCAGATAGGCTGTATTAGGTTTCACGTTCCGTTTGTTGTTTTCGTATTTATTAAGTTATTTCATGTATCGTCACTTTTCCTTCATTAAAGATCATGAGTAACCACCACGCTGCATTTCGGTCCGACTCTCTTTCAACAAACGAAGAACGCCGTTACACCACTAGGGAACATCCCCTATCATTTCCTTATAACCATATCTACTTTTTTTAGTTTGTTTATGCATTTCTGTGATTATTTAGTTAGTTAGTAAATAAATGATTATGACAATTGATGTATGGATGATTCATAGTGAAGCCTGGGTTCGTGCAGATAACCAACAATTTACGACGTTTGGAATGAGACTAATGTGAGATAAAGAATAATTCATTACTTAGAAGACCAATTGATCAAATATTAAAATATCTGAAGGAAAATAATAACTTTGTAATCTGAAGATTTTCCTTGGTGCCCCGACTTCCTTGTCAATTACATTTACATGATTAGTTTAATCACATAATAAGCGTAATTATAATTACAGAGAATTGATTTGATAAAATAACAGTCTTCACTTTAATGATGCCAAAGACATGACAGGCAACTTGTCAATTCATACTGCAAAAGCTTTGACTGGTTGGAGGACGTCCTTCAGCCTACCAGCCTCCTAGGTTTTGTATTGAAGCCAATGTAGCCAGAGGAGAACGGAAGCTAGCTGACCTCCGGCTACACCACGTCCTCCGGCTACACCATGGTGCTAGCCTCGACAGTGCTGTTGAAGTTAATGTAAACCTTCATTGCAAAACAGGTATATTTTAACCAATTATTTGGTGACATATGAACATATTAAGTATAGTTTAATCTAAACTTTTTAAATGTTTCACTATTTTATTTTTATGAAATTTCACTGAAGAGGATGGTCCTCCCCTTCCTCCTCTGAGGAGCCTCCACTGCTGCACACTAACTTTAGTGTGTAATTCAATGGCTAGATAAGCAAGCTACGCCCATAAATGAGGTTCTGGTGTAAACATGTCAGTAACAGCATGTAATAAAAAGGCATTAGTTGAGTGCATTCCCATGTAATCTTATCTGTACACTACCGTTCAAAAGTTTGTGGTTACTTAGAAATGTCCTTGTTTTTGAAAGAAAAGGAAATACAGTGTAGACATTGTTAATGTTGTAAATTACTATTGTAGCTGGAAACGGCTACATAGGCGTACAGAGGCCCATTATCAGCAACCATCACTCCTGTGTTCCAATGGCACATTGTGTTAGCTAAGTTGATCATTAGAAAACCCTTTTGCAATTATGATACCTACTTAAATTGGTCAAGTAAGCGAAAAATGTGATTGCAGTTATTGGACGTCATGTTATTCTGTACTCCGTACTTATAGCGTGTGTGTGTGTGTGTGTGTGGTTATTTCTATGCAATGACATATAATTAGAGACACACCAAGCATTTTCATCTAGGTTTATTATTATTTTGTAAATAAAACACAGGAACAATCTTAACCATTTGAGGCACTTTGGAGTCTCATAATGCTAAAGGCAGAATTATGTATCTACAAGAAACAACGCAGAAAACAACTTCATTAATTTACACTAGCTATGTTTCCATCAACTTGGCCAGAGATTTTTTGGGGTCGACATTTAAAACGTTTGCATCGAAAATAAATGCAACAACTGTCTGAAAACCAGCAGGCTCCGGACCTCGTAGGGTAAGAGTTGAGTACCCTTGACCGAGTATCAAACACAAATTAAATGGTTGAAGTGTTTCCATGATCCATTTAGGCAAATTGTGCATTAATAAATTGCCTGTATGCCCTTCCATTTATCTGTTTCATGTCTCAGGTAGCCTGCAAAACCCAGCATGGATAGTATGCAAGAATTGACTAATATCTGCCATTTCTAATCATTCTGATTTGCCAACGTATCGCCACAGTCGTTGCAATGGTAGAAATTGCAATCTTGTAGAAAAAAAACTGGATGGTGATACTTGGGTAACACTTTACTTAACAGACAGTGTCATAACACATTATGACACGGTCATAACCATGTCATAATATGTCATAACAGCGTATAACCTGGCGTAATATGGTCATAACACTGTCATGACCAATATATTTATGCCTGTTGTGACATATATTGCATCATTTTATGGCTGGTTAACACCCCTACTCTTATGATAAGAGAGTCATGACACCCATTTAAAAATTCACTCTTGTCGAACAGATAAAAATGTTGTCGATCTTTCAAACATTTCTCCCATGGCTGCCGTTTCCATTAAATGTGTCGCAATGTGTTGTTGTTGCAACATTGCTTTTGTCTAATAAATCTGGGTAAATGGAAACCTGCCTTCTGAAAGTTTTAAAGGCCCAGTGCAGTCAAAATTCAGAATATCCTGTGTTTTATATCATATAGTACAACACAGCTGATGAAACTTAAGACCATAAAAGTGGGACTTAACTTGACTCATCGCGCTCTAGCGACTCCTTTCGGCGGGCCAGGCGCTTGCAGACTCACTTCTGTTGTCAGTTTAAAAGTGTTTCCTCTGACACATTGATGCAGCTGGCTTCCGGGTTAAGTGAGTAAGTGTTGAGGCGCGGCTTGGCAGGTCATGTTTCGGAGGACGCATCAGTTGACCTTTGCCTCTCCCAAGCCCGTTGGGGAGTTGCAGCAATGAAACTAAACAAGAGGGTTCTATTGTGATAGGTGAAATGGGCTGAGAGTGGCTGAGGGGTGGGATTAAATCATGTATGTTTGGTAATGTATTATTGATATGTGATTGCTTTATATAAAAGTACCATGTATGTAAAATGTATATGCAAAATGTGTATGTAAAATGTATGTATATGTAGCAGAAAAGTTGTAAAAATAGAAAAATATGTGTCCTCCGAAGGTGGGTTAAAAATAAAATATATATACAATAATGAAATTGGGGAGAAAAGGGTGGTAAAAAACTAATAAAATGCTTTCCTTTTTCAAGACAGATTCCTAAATATAAGAAAACATGTCAACTTAAACTTATGAGGATATACACTGAGTGTACAAAACATTAAGGACACCTGCTCTTTCCATGACATAGGCTGATCAGGTGAAACCAGGGGAAAGATATGATCCCTTATTGATGTCACTTGTTAAATCCACTTCAATCAGTGTACACTGCCTTGCAAAAGTATTCATCCCCTTTGGCGTATTTCCTATTTTGTTGCATTGCAACCTGTAATTTAACTGGATTTTTATTTGGATTTCATGTAATTGACATACACAAATAGTCCAAATTGGTGAAGTGAAAAAAATTGCTTGTTTCTAAAAATACAAATTTAAATGGAAAAGTGGTATGTGCATATGTATTCACCCCCTTTGCTATGAAGCCCCTAAATAAGATCTGGTGCAACCAATTACCTTCAGAAGTCACATAATTACTTAAATAAAGTCCACCTGTGTGCAATATAAGTGTCACATGATCTGTCACATGATCTCAGCATATATTTAAAAATTGAAGGAATATGGCACCACAGCAACAAGAGAGGGCTGCCCACCAAAACTCACAGACCAGGCAAGGAGGGCATTAATCAGAGAGGCAACAAAGAGACTAAATAAAACCCCGAAGGAGCTGCAAAGCACCACAGCAGAGATTGGAGTATCTGTTCATAGGACCACTTTAAACCATACACTCCACAGAGCTTTACAGAAGAGTGTCCAGAAAAAAGTAATTGCTTAAAGAGAAAAATAAGCAAACGCATTTGGTGTTTGCCAAAAGGCATGTGGGAGACTCCCCAAACATATGGAAAAAGGTACTCTGGTCAGATGAGACTAAATGTGAGCTTTTTGGGCATCAATAAAAACGCTATGTCTGGCACAAACCCAACACCTCTCATCACCCCGAGAATACCATCCCTGTGGGAATGTTTTTCATCGGCAGGGACTGGGAAACTGGTCAGAATTGAGGGAAACATGTTTCAGTCTTCCAGAGATTTGACATTTGGACGGAGGTTCACTTTCCAGCAGGACAATGACCCTAAGGCATTCTGCTAAAGCAACACTTGAGTGGTTTAAGGGAAATACAGTGCCTTGCGAAAGTATTCGGCCCCCTTGAACTTTGCGACCTTTTGCCACATTTCAGGCTTCAAACATAAAGATATAAAACTGTATTTTTTTGTGAAGAATCAACAACAAGTGGGACACAATCATGAAGTGGAACGACATTTATTGGATATTTCAAACTTTTTTAACAAATAAAAACTGAAAAATTGGGCGTGCAAAATTATTCAGCCCCTTTACTTTCAGTGCAGCAAACTCTCTCCAGAAGTTCAGTGAGGATCTCTGAATGATCCAATGTTGACCTAAATGACTAATGATGATAAATACAATCCACCTGTGTGTAATCAAGTCTCAAGTATAAATGCACCTGCACTGTGATAGTCTCAGAGGTCCGTTAAAAGCGCAGAGAGCATCATGAAGAACAAGGAACACACCAGGCAGGTCCGAGATACTGTTGTGAAGAAGTTTAAAGCCGGATTTGGATACAAAAAGATTTCCCAAGCTCTAAACATCCCAAGGAGCACTGTGCAAGCGATAATATTGAAATGGAAGGAGTATCAGACCACTGCAAATCTACCAAGACCTGGCCGTCCCTCTAAACTTTCAGCTCATACAAGGAGAAGACTGATCAGAGATACAGCCAAGAGGCCCATGATCACTCTGGATGAACTGCAGAGATCTACAGCTGAGGTGGGAGACTCTGTCCATAGGACAACAATCAGTCGTATATCGCACAAATCTGGCCTTTATGGAAGAGTGGCAAGAAGAAAGCCATTTCTTAAAGATATCCATAAAAAGTGTTGTTTAAAGTTTGCCACAAGCCACCTGGGAGACACACCAAACATGTGGAAGAAGGTGCTCTGGTCAGATGAAACCAAAATTGAACTTTTTGGCAACAATGCAAAACGTTATGTTTGGCGTAAAAGCAACACAGCTCATCACCCTGAACACACCATCCCCACTGTCAAACATGGTGGTGGCAGCATCATGGTTTGGGCCTGCTTTTCTTCAGCAGGGACAGGGAAGATGGTTAAAATTGATGGGAAGATGGATGGAGCCAAATACAGGACCATTCTGGAAGAAAACCTGATGGAGTCTGCAAAAGACCTGAGACTGGGACGGAGATTTGTCTTCCAACAAGACAATGATCCAAAACATAAAGCAAAATCTACAATGGAATGGTTCAAAAATAAACATATCCAGGTGCTAGAATGGCCAAGTCAAAGTCCAGACCTGAATCCAATCGAGAATCTGTGGAAAGAACTGAAAACTGCTGTTCACAAATGCTCTCCATCCAATCTCACTGAGCTCGAGCTGTTTTGCAAGGAGGAATGGGAAAAAATGTCAGTCTCTAGATGTGCAAAAATGATAGAGACATACCCCAAGCGACTTACAGCTGTAATCGCAGCAAAAGGTGGCGCTACAAAGTATTAACTTAAGGGGGCTGAATAATTTTGCACGCCCAATTTTTCAGTTTTTGATTTGTTAAAAAAGTTTGAAATATCCAATAAATGTCGTTCCACTTCATGATTGTGTCCCACTTGTTGTTGATTCTTCACAAAAAAATACAGTTTTATATCTTTATGTTTGAAGCCTGAAATGTGGCAAAAGGTCGCAAGGTTCAAGGGGGCCGAATACTTTCGCAAGGCACTGTATTTAAAATGTCTTGGAATGGCCTAGTCAACACCCAGACCTCAATCCAATTGAGAATCTGTGGTATGACTTAAAGATTGCTGTATACCAGCGGAACCCATCCAACTTGAAGGAGCTTGCATAGTTTTGCCTTGAAGAATGGGAAAAAATCCCAGTGGCTAGATGTGCCAAGCTTATAGAGACATAGCCCAAGAGACTTGCATCTGTAATTGCTGCAAAAGGTGGCTCTACAAAGTATTGACTTTGGGGGGGGGGGGGGGTGAATAGTTATGCACGCTCAAGTTCAGTTTTTTTTGTCTTATTTCTTGTTTGTTTCACAATAAAACATATTTTGCATCTTCAAAGTGGTAGGCCTGTTGTGTAAATCAAATGATATAAACCCCCATAAAATCAATTTTCATTCCAGATTGTAAGGCAACAAAATAGGAAAATGCCATGGGGTGAATACTTTCGCAAGCCACTGTAGATGAAGGGGAGGAGAAGGATTTTTAAGTCTTGAGACAATTGCGACATTATTGTGTATGTGTCTCAGACAAAAGATTTAAGTGCCTTCGAATGGGGTGCTGTAGTAGGGGCCAGGCGCATCGGTTTGTGGCAAGAACTGCAATGCTGCTGGATTTTTCATGCTCAACAGTTTCCTGTGTGTATAAAGAATGGTCCACCACCCAAAGACCAACTTGACATGACTGTGGGAAGCATAGGGGTCAACATGGGCCAGCATCCCTGTGAAACACTTTCGACACATTTACATTTATACATTTTAGTCATTTAGCAAATGGGTGCAACTCAATATTAGGCAAGTGTCCTTATGTCTTGTTCACTCAGTGTACATCTTCTACTAATGTGCATTGTACTGTATATGTACGATGTGTTAAAATGTAGCAAAGTCAATTCATTCATTATCTGCCCCACAAAAACAGCAGAAATGATCAAAAATTGGTCGTTTAAATGTTCAAAACAACAACCTACTTACCTTTTTCTGTCACTGCAGAATGCTAAATAAAAATGTAATCTTACAACAACAACGCTTTGAAAACTAGAGTGAAATAAAATCTTACTCTATGGAGAACAGTGTTGCTCAAACCTCTGCTGATGAAACACCATATGTCCTATAAGATTTCACATCTTATATTTCAACATAACCCATACATATCCAGCATTTCTTCCTGAAATAAATTATTAATGCATATTTTTCTAAATGTCTTAATACAACTCTAAATTAGTTAAAAGGTTCCAAGTGCAAATCTGAACAGTTAGGAATTTCTAGATTACTTTTCACATTTGGTTCACCGTCCTTTTCTTAAACATCATCAGGATTCAATCGTAGTGCCATTAAAATGTGCTTACCACGGTATTGCTTTTAACTAGACCACAATTGAAAAAAGACACACTTGCATATTGTTATAGTTTTAAAGACAAATTCACTGTATTCTGTCAAATTAATCCAGTTCAAAAGCAAGGTTAAATTAATAATCCCAGTAAAAATAATTCTAAATGTATTGCCATCATGGTTCATTTTATATCTCCCTATATTCGTAAGTAGCTAAAATAAGAAAAGTTTGAATAAGCAACATATGCATATATTAACTATGTTCAAGCTATGTTATTTAAAGCACAAACAGACACCCTAATAATAGGATACACTACTACTGTATTTAGTGATATCTTCATGTTTGTTTTTCCTTTTTTGCCTATCTTGTCTCATTTCACATCTTCCATTATCCACAGTATATGGACCTGGAGATTGAAAATTACTTTTCACTAAGATTACTGTACCACGTGAAGTTAATAATTCCTAAATCCATACAGAACTCTTTCCATTTTTTACAACGGTCCCAGCTTTCTCTGTAGTGGCTGATTTCGGCCTGGCTCCTTGTTTCTCCTGGGTTGTGTTGACCCTGATTTGCTCTGCCAAGGTGCTTCCAGGACTACTTGTCCTCGAGGTGGGCTGGTTCTTGTTGGTGTTGTAGGTCTGGAAGGCCATTTCGAGCTGCTCCTGGGCCACCCGTAGGTGGCGGTGCAGGCTGGCTAGGTCCGAGGGGATGTTGTCATCTGGACTGGTGCACTCTTGGTTATGTTCCTGGACATCGTTGGCCATGTTCTGCTCATGGTGCATAATTAGACTGTTGGGGATAATCCGGTTGGGCCTGTCTGACTTCATGACCATGTTGTACCCGGGGGGAGAGGCGGGGATGTTATGGGAGTACGGGTAGCTGTACGAGGGCCGTCGACCCTCCTGATTCCTCCTCTTGCGGAGAGTGTCTCGGAATGTTCCAATGCTCAAGTGGAACATCTCACACACGTTGAGGAGCAGGCAGAGGCAGCTGACGACATACATGATGAGCAGGAAGATGGTCTTCTCCGTCGGCCGAGATATAAAGCAGTCTACATTGTGGGGACAGGGCAACTTATTGCACACATATGATGAATTAACACGGAAGCCGTAGAGAAGATACTGGCCCGCCAGGAAGCCGATCTCAAACACGGCCCGGGACAGTAGCTGAAGGACATAGATTCTCATCAGGCCCTCTTGCATGATCCGCCGGCGGCCATCATGTTTCTGCGGCTTGGCCGGCTCAGGCTTGACTTCTTGGGCTTCCACCACCTCCTCCTGGTAGATCATAGGCTCTGCATCGTTGTCCTCATCCTCCTCCCGCACCTCCTCAAGCGGGTGGCTATCCGTCCACCTTTGAGCATGAATGAGCTTCTTCCGGCGGTGGAACTTCCGGCGCTCCAACTCGGAGGTGCGGGCTATTTTGTGGATGGCGTAGCCCAGGTACATTACTGAGGGGGTGGAGATCATGATGATCTGGAAAACCCAGAAGCGGACATGTGAGAGTGGGGCAAAGGCATCGTAGCACACGTTGTCACAACCGGGCTGCTTGGTGTTACAGGTGAACTTGGTCTGCTCGTCAGAGTAGATGGACTCGCCCCCCACGGCGGTCAGCACAATGCGGAATATGATGAGCACCGTGAGCCACACTTTCCCTACAAAGGTGGAATGGTTGTGGATCTCTTCCAGAAGACGCGTGAGAAAGCTCCAGCTCATGGTGGTCATAGAGGCTTTTCAACTAGAATCTGGAAACACATAAAAAGTATAATTAAGGGTTTAGTTGAATAAAAGAGAGACAAGAACTAACAGAACTAGACACAACTCATACACAACATCAACAGAACTAGTCACAGCTCATACACAACATCAACAGAACTAGTCACAGCTCATACACAACACCAAATCAAATTTTATTGGTCACATACACATACAGTTGAAGTTGGAAGTTTACATACACCTTAGCCAAATACATTTAAACTCAGTTTTTCACAATTCCTGACATTTAATCCTAGTAAGAAGTCCCTATCTTAGGTCAGTTAGGGTCACCACTTTATTTTAAGAATGTGAAATGTCAGAATAATAGTAGAGAGAGAATGATTTATTTCAGATTTTATTTCGTACATCACATTCCCAGTGGCTCAGAAAATTACATACACTCTTAGTATTTAGTAGCATTGCCTTTAAATTGTTTAACTTGGATCAAACATAAAAACTGTTTAGGGCTAGTGGGACAGCTAGCCCTAAGGTGGTTCATGAAATCAATAACTTGCTAACATCAGATAACATTCTTATATTAGCCATTTCTGAGACTCACTTAGATAATTAATTTGATGATACATCAGTAGCAATACAAGGATATAACATCTATAGAAGAGACAGAAATGCTTATGTGGGAGGTTTTTCTGTATATATTCAAAGCCATATCCCTGAAATGCTTAGAGAAGATCTTGTGTTTTGAAGTGTTGTGGTTGCAGGTTCACTTGGCACATCTAAACCTTTTCTTTTGGGTTGTTGCTATAGGCTACCAAATGCAAACAGTCAGTATGTAAATAATATGTGTGAAATGCTTGATTGTGTATGTGATGTAAACAGAGGTCTACTTTCTTGGGGACCTGTATATTGACTGGTTTTCATCAAGCTGTCCACTCAAGAGCAAGCTTCTCACTGTAACCTGTGCCTGTAATCTGGTTCAGGTTATTAATCAACATACCAAGGTGTTTCCAAACACTACAGGAACAAGCTCATCCAGATGTATCAATCACATTTTTACTAATACTGTAGAACTTTGTTCTAAAGCTGTATCCGTACCCATTGGATGCAGTGATCTTAATATTAGGGCTATATCCAGGAAAGCCAAAGTTTTGAAAGATGAGCCTAAAATAGTTTTTAAGAGATCACGGAGAAGATTTTACTGTGACTCTTATGTGGATGATGTAAAAACTATGTGTGGGTATGATGTGATTAAAAAGGAGGATCCAGCCACTGTACTTGATGAATTTATGAAATTGCTACTTATTGAAAAACATGCACCTGTTAAGAAACTGACTCTTAGAACTGTTGACCTCGACAGGATCCGTGTCCCTAAACCAGGATTGTTGTTGCTAATGTGCGCCAATGTGACTAGAATGAAGTTGTATACAACAGCCAACCTTCCGGGACATAAACATGTGCAGAAAGCTTATATTCTTGTTAATCTAACTGCAGTGTCCAATTAGCAGTATCTATAAAAAGACCATGTTATTGTTTGAGGGGAGTGCACAAAAAATATATATATATCACGGCAACTGGTGTGATACATTAACCTCTGAAGGTAAATGACATACTTACATTCAGTAACCTTGCTCTGATTTGTCATCCTGAGGGTCCCAGAGATAAAATGAAGCATAGTTTTGTTTGATTAAATCCCTTTTTATGTTCAAATGTAGGATTTGGGGTCTACAGTTTGACCCCACTGCTGTCTCTGGCTCCACTCCCACTCCGCCCAGACATCTAGATGTGTGAAAGTTAGTGTATAAGCTAATGGTCCATCCAGTATGACATTCCTGGGAGTGTGTAAGATTACATTTTGTAATTACCATAGCATTTGTGTATGTTCTCTATAGTTATGTACTTGAAATGTATCAATTGGCCAATTCGGCACATTTGGTCAAACCTCTGGCAGACTTGATACAAAATATTTGGAAGTAATGTAATTCTCCACTGCATCAGTCTTAAACTTTGTACACACACCGCTGCCTTCTGGTGGCCAAAATCTAAATGACACCCAGACTCCTATCTGAAAGTATGGTCTTTCTCTTTTATCTTTTACCAGATCTAGTGTGTTATATCCTATCCTATCTCCTACATTAATTTCACATTTCCACAAACTTAAAAGTGTTTCCTTTCAAATGGTGTCAAGAATACGCATATCCTTGCTACAGGAAGTTAGATTTTGGTATGTCATTTTAGGCAAACACATAAAGCATAAAAAAGGGTCAGATCCTTGCTTCATGGATTGATGAGGAATTGAAAAACTGTATGGTTGAAAGAGATGGGGCAAAAGGAGTAGGTAATAAGTCTGGCTGCATATCTGACTGGCTGACTTACTGCAAATTGAGAAATGATGTGACTAAACTCAACAAAAAGAAGAAGAAACTGTACTATGAAGCCAAGATCAATGATATAAGAATGATATATACACACTGTCTATAGTTATCCCAACACCACAATCAAGACAATCTGGCCTATACACCATCTCTATTAGTTTACTCAAATACTCAAAACACTGGTACCACCTACATGTACTCACACAACCCCCCCTGTTTGGGGTTTTAGGCTGGGTTTCTGTACAGCACTTTGAGATATCAGCTGATGTACGAAGGGCTATATAAATGAATTTGATTTGATATATTGATGACGGAGGACAACCCAAACCAGAGGGTTTTTGTCTTTGCATTTTCACATGACCACCTGTACTCCTAACCTCCGTATTAAAGGTAACTGTCCAGTGAAAATCTCACTTTTAAAAGTTAATATTCTGTTAACTCATTCCCAAATAATGTTGCCTACTCGTCCTATTCTCGTATTTGTGGCCAAAGCATTAATTGGAGAAAAATACACTTAAAAAAACACACCTCAAACAGACCATTTAAAAAATGTTGCTATTTCCTCAAATAGCATGATCTCATGTTGGCTCATTGGCTGTGCTGTCCAATCAGCAGTCTACTTGAATGAATATTTTTAATGACAAGTGTATGCCCAGTCTCCCTCAACATTCTGTTGTTGGGGTATGCCCACACCATTACAACACAGAAAAGCTGCTTTTTAACATACCGAATTCCATGTTTTTTGGAATGAAAACTTGTTCACTCATATTGGAAATACTCAGTTACTTTAAAACTTTTACTTCGACCAGATCCTAGAAGTCAAGTCTCTTCTTTTACCTTTTTCAAAGTCAACTTGTTACTGCAGATTTACCTAAATCAGTTGATTAAACCTTTTTGCTTTCTTTTAATTTACAAAATTACATGATACAGAGCAATTGTGTTATGATCCTCATATTCCTATAAAAGATGTTTGTGAACTTTTTGCAAACATTAAAATATTTATTTGAGATGAACAATTCCACTCTAATCCCAACATGTAGGCAAAATAGATTTAAATAATATATTTGCACACAACTTTTGCTATAATAGTACATAATGACAATGCAACACAACATAATAATGTTAATTAAAAGCAACAACTATGAACATAATCCCTGGGACCTATTTGAAATTAATAAACAGATTGTTCTCACTCGCTTCCATGTGCAAAAAAATGTGGTTCTAAATTAGCATTTTTTGAATCTTTTTTTCTTAAACATTATAATTATAAAACACAAATAAAACTATTGGAGTGCATTATTTTTTAAATAATTCTAATAGTCAATTCAATTTGGCAAAAGACTTGAAAAAAACTGCTGACATACTGTATCACACACAGTGGTATATTGGTGTAAATGCAAGTAAACACAGTTTTGTTCCCAACTTTTTTGCTTTGCGCAACAGTTTACCCACCTTTTTGTGGAAAAATGCATTAAAAGTATTGGGAGCGTTACCTTAGACAAGTAACGCATATGCATAAATAGTGAGAGGATATGTACATGACCTTGTGTATAGATTACTCAAAAGCTTCTACTATTCTCATACTGTTTAATGATTAATGATGCAGCTTCTCGATGACTGAATGAAGGGATATTTAGATGAATTCTCTCCAAGCTAAAGGAAGGTAGTGAGTGACACACCTGGGTTATATCAAGATAGGAGGCATATGGGGGAGGAGAGAGAGAACGCAGATGTGGAGGTGTCTCTGTGTGCTATACTCTTATTCGGAGAGAAAATCCCTATACTGTAGGTTCCCCTGAATGTTGAACTGGGACTCTCAGATTGATTTTAAAGGAAGAGAAGTAGGCCATCTATGCTTCTCCCAGGATGTTCTCCCACTAGTGTCCCTACTCCCCTCACACACAGAGCAGACTGACTGCCTGCTTTGTGAGTTGATAGTATCATGACTGTATAGCAGCCCTGTCTCCGCTAGCTGCCATCTGAGTGAAAACAGTGAACAGGAGAGGCTTGTTCGTCTGCCTAGCTACCACGAGGCCACGAGGCCTGCCCTCCAGACCCACCAGACCCTGTGCTGCTGCTGTCTCACACCGGGGAGAGAGGGGCAGCTAGCACCACATGGCCAGGCCACCGACGGCAGCTACCACCACATGGCCAGGCCACAGACGGCAGCTACCGTGGGCAATATAAGGTGGGTGAGCCCTCATGTGAAACACGTATCTAGTATTATAAGTTAGTAAACTGTTCATAAAATGAACAAAGGTGGGTAAACTGAGTTTACATTTTACTACAATACATCCCTGCCCAGAACTTGAGGATAGGCAGGTTTGTTTAACTGAAGCCCAGTAAGGATTATGGCTAGGCTTTATAATGAAGGGTGCCCCATGAGAGCATGCTTTGGAAGTGATTGGCTGCTGTGTACATCAATCCAGTGTGGGTAGTTTGCAACATTATTTTATGCAGTTGGTTGAACTGGAACTGGAAAAGAGAAAACGTTTGTGTAACTTGTTAGCGTTACTCTTTCGCTGTGTGATATTGCCGTGTTTTATTTTAGGATCTCTACATGTTAATTCCATGCTAGATGTCGGAGGTTACCAATGCAAGAAAGCAATACACATGTTTCATGCTCATGCCCTTTGGGGATTAGTAAATATAAATATTTCATTTCTGTTAACAACATGTTTTAACGATAATGGTGGAAAAATTCTGATAGAACAAACTGATTTGAGACTGTTGTATTAATGATTGCAATTACTATATGCATGTATGAGTTTTAATTGTAGGCATTACTACCAGTTTTTGTTTTTATTCCCTTAATTAGGGTTGCAAAGGGAGGTATATTACTGGAAACTTTAGAAGGATTTTATGTAGTCTATCTCAAGACCCTTTTGGGTACTTCAGATTATCACAGGTGTCCCTCTGTGTGGCCTTCCCACATGTACAATATTTGAAATAATTAAATTTGAGGGTTTTAAAATAAATAATAGAATGACAAATCTGTAAAACATTATCCTAAATGTAAACCATGAACTCAGTCAGTGAATATCATTGGTGTTAAATATGAGGCTTTCAGCATGAAATATACTTCATATATATTTATTTCACTATGTCAATATGTATTTGTTGTCAATGTTTTGGCATCAAACTGGTGGCAGTTGTGAAGAAAAGTCAATAGTTGCAGTTCATTTAAAATAAGGCTTTATTCACTTAAATCATATGGTCTATCTACTTGAAACGCATGGACAATATGGACACAGATATAAAAAATGAAAACTATATATGAATACAAATTTTTAAAGTTATTGAAGTACAAGCTTTGCAACCCTATTCTAAATATCAATCAACCGTGTAAATATTGATTTCAGTATCCGCACTTAGCTGAAGGGGAAAAAAATGACTGTGTGATATGACAAAATAAAAGCATTGTTTTTATGTAGGCTATCTTTCCAATTCCGTATTACAACATAAGCTTTGTTCTCCCATTGAAGGTGATCCCACCTGACTGGCCCTCATGATCTTGACCTTTGACCTGTGTCCTAATGTGAATAAGTAATGTATAGTTATAGTTTACCACTTTTATTCATCATTAAACATAATCTAACCCAATATTTTGAACACATGTCAAATATATTTCAAACGGTACAAATCTGTATAACAAGAAAACAATAATGAGAACTGCATCTCTATATCTTATAGAACAATTATTTATTAGCCTGGTGTAAACAAGTTGCAGTAACACCTTGCTGTAATTGCGTGGAATTCTTCTCTGGATTTTATATATTTTTTATTACATGCTTTATTTATTTACGGTAACACAGCCAAGACACAACAGTAAGGATGAAAGAAAAAAGACAAAAACACCCACCCACCCACCCATCCCCCCCCCACCCACCCATCCCCCCCCCCAACCCACATAGGACCACGTTTATTGATGATATCATAACGGTTCTCTTAATATTAGTCCATAACTCAACATTTTCTCTCTATCCCCACCATATATGGCCAACTGAGATCAACCAATTTGAGAAATGTAACAAATGTTTAGGTCGTAGCGGCCTGAGAGAATATACATGATAAAGAATTACAAATGACCTGGTGTCAGGGGTGTACGTCAAGATGAACTACTTTTCTTTATCTGCTGCAAAATAATATCCTTCCAGCTTTACACAGTGGGACTAAAATATGTGTCTGTTTTTTGAAATAAAACTGGTGCCTGAGGAGACACATTGGGCTCATCTCAATACATATTTCTGCACCATACTTTTACCCTGTTGATTTAAAAACCATGCTACATTTGGCATACAATTCAAATGTAACAATCTACACCTGAATTCTGCATCAAACTATTGTAACCTCATTTAAAATGTTCAGTCGACAACACCTACAGTACGACAGAGGAAAGAGCTACGCATCCTAGGGTTTGGGAGAGAACGGACAAAACCCACCTGGAGAAGAAGTTGGACTGCACGCTCTGTTCAGACATAACTTTGTCCACATTTTCACAGCCATCCTGTGCCAAGTCCGTGCCGATGGCATGGAGGGTCCATCCTGATCTGACGCTGTGACACACTAGCTAACAACAACATAATCTCCCCCACATAGTAAAAACAACAAACACTGTATAATTAGACTACTTAGCCTTTTCTGTTTATCCTCTCCTGACTTATCCACACAGTGAGGACGGAACTGAACTTTTTCTCCTGTGAATGCCTCACATTCTGACTCGTGTCTGTTTTCTATTACGCCAGCCTTTTGCCCAAGAAGGAAGTATAAAAAAGAGAAGGAGGAAAGACAAGGAAAAAATCTCTCCCTCCCCACCCTGGCAAGTGACCTTGTACCAGAGGGTCAAATTTAAGGACATCTGACTGCAGATTGAAATGAACACCCACCCAGCTGAGGGAGGCTTGTTAGTGGCAACACCTCCAGCCTTCCCCTTCCCACCCACTCCCTGTAGCTCAACACTTCTAAACACTCACCACCCTATAGCTCAACACTGCTCAACATTCAGCCACCTATAGCTCAGCACTGCTCAACACTGCTCAACACCCAACCCCTCTATAGCTCAACACTGCTCAACACTCACCCCCTATAGCTCAACATTGCTCAACACTCACCCCCCTGTAACGCAACACTGCTCAACACTCACTCCCCTGTAACTCAACACTGCTCAAAACTCACTCCCCCGTAGCTCAACACTGCTCAACAACCCCCCTATAGCGCAACACTGCTCAACACCCCCCCATAGCTCAACACTGTTAAACACTCACCACCCTGTAGCTCAACACTGCTCAACACTCACTCCCCTGTAGCTCGACACTGCTCAACACCCCCCCTCTAGCTCAACACTGATAAACACCCCCCCCCCCCATAGCTCAACACTGCTCAACACTCACCCCCTCTATAGCTCAACACTGTTAAATGCTCAGCAAGACATGGTGCACCACACAACTGCCTCTCCTCACTTCCCCATGCCTAGGGTACCTGTAAAGCTAGTTGTGGATGTGATAGCTTGCCTTGAAAATACACCATGTGGAAAGTAGATGCATCTGCATAGTAGTTGGCATATGGATGGTCGCGCATATAAGTACGAGTGTTCTCTCTCTCTCATCTCTCTCACTCTCTTTCTCTCTGTCATTTAAATACACAACACTCACACAGACCAACACCTACTGGAATTGTATATTTATATACAGTACAACAGATGTCCTTAATTTTAACAAACAACAATGGAGAGAAAGAGAGGGTTAGCCTGCTGGGATATCCACTCTCCAAAGTGCCACACAGAGATAAAAAACACATTGCCTTAGAGCAGATCCGCTTCAATGTATCCAACAGGTGCACTCAGTCATATCAAGTGTCCAAATATTTAGATGTTCCATCCAGGCGAATGGCCAGAGATGGGACTGGTGGACAGGTCCCACTCCACACTACGCTCCACGTCTTTTCCGACATGGTGTTTACACTCAAGGCTTTTTGTCAGGCCGTAGAACTGGAAGCACAATGTTACTTAGCGCATGTGACTGCTTTTTTCATATGACTAAAATGCATCTATGAGTACAGTAGAGGCAAACCATGTACCTCATTCATACCATATGGTTCTTTGCCCATAAATATTTGTCTCCATGAAGAAAACCCGAGCTGATATACTTAATTTCTAATTGAAAAAAATTGTTCCTCAATCACTTTTATTGTGAGCCAGCCATCGTACTACTGTTTAATACTGGACGTGACCGTCTGTCACGTCCTGACCGTAGAGATCCTTATTATTCTCTATGTTTGGTTAGGTCAGGGTGTGACTTGGGTGGGAAAGTGTATGTTTTCTATTTTTTTGTTTTTGGCCGTGTGTGTGTGTGTGTGTGTGTGTGTGTGTGTGTGTGTGTGGTTCCCAATCAGAGGCAGCTGTCTATCGTTGTCTCTGATTGGGGATCATATATAAGTTGTCATTTTCCATTTGGGTTTTGTGGGATCTTCTTTTCTGTTTCGTGTCTGTACCTTGCAGAACTGTGCGTGTTCATTTTCACGTTTGTTATTTTTGTTTGAGTGTTTTTTGAAAAATAGAAAATCGTGAACACTTTCCACGCTGCACTTTGGTCCACTCCTTTCGAGAGCTGTTATACCTTCAGCTAAACTGAAATTGGTGCACAACAGTAAAGAGACCAGTAACTGGCTAATGCCAGAGTGCTACAATGACCGAATGACTGTGGTGTGGAGTGACTTAGTCTTCCGCCGAAAGATACTCAGAAGTCAAGAATTATCATTAAATGACATATCTGGATACAAAGGAGGTACACGCCTTATATCAATCTCTTTCATTGGCAAACTGGGGAGTGTGGGTAACAAATGTCACTTTTATCACCTGTATTTTGGATGATTCCCTTGCTAATACCTCACGGACTTGGCCAATTGATCAACATTTTATTTCTGCTCAGACATCACTGGAATCCTCTGACGGAATAAGGGTTACTGGTCATACTTATCATTCTTTCACATAAAGACCAGTATTTTCCAAAAAGAGTCCGTATTTAACACTTCTTCGTGAAATATACACTTCTCTAAACAGTTCAACCCACGAGAGTGTGATATGAGAGTCGCGTGAAAACTGAGCGGGCTGAAGAGTGTGGAGAGCTCTGTGAGAGTGTGCAAGATGAGCATCTTGGCCATTTTAGTGATGAGACGGAAGGGTGTGTGAGTGAGCGGACTGAGTGGGTACTGGCTCTGAAACCAAGCCAGCTGGACCTGAAGGACCCACCCATCCTCCAGAGGCTTTGCCTCCAAACATCCCCTCCTCCTTGCATCCCTTTCTTCCCCCATCCCTGCATCTGACTGAGGAGTTCTGGCATTGCATGCACCCCTGCTGGGGTCAATGGGATGCTGCTGGAATCACTGGAGCATTTGGGGTTCATCTAGACAGCCATGTGCTGTGCTGTCCCTAGGGGGGAGCAACACAGTCAGACCATCACGTGGCTTCTTCTCTTAGTCGGATCACATACACAGCTCTAAAATCTTGCTGCCACCCAAAAGACACAGATAGTCAAGTAACTAGCCTAATCTATTTATGTTATTTTCTGGTTAAAATAAGTTAGTCATTATATAATAAATTATGTTCATTCAGTTAATTACTTATTCAATGATCTGTTGAGTTGATAAACCACCTGCAGATTCCTTTTATAGTCATCTGTTGCTGCACAAAATGGCACATTCTGTTCAAACGACAGCTCCACAAGCATTTGCTCGTGGTCGGTCAGTTGTCACCTCGAAGAGGTCAGTGAGAGTTGTGCTGTCTGTCTGCAGTGGAGTTGGAATGGTGCAACAACAAGGACACATGGACAGAAGAGAAGTGAACACCTCGACAGCTCTCCTCTCCTCAGCCCCTTGCCAATGTCACTTTCCCGTAGAGTTTTTCCCTCTCTGCAGAACTAAGTTGACGGGAGCCGACTAGAGGCCACGGAGGTCTGTGTTTATGTAACAGATCAAGCAAAGCCATGTGACTTGAACGTGGCCCCCCCCCAGAGAAAAGAGTGACACAAGACACCAGAGCAAAGCATGCGACTCGGCCAGTGCTTTCCCCCGTTCTCCTCTCCCCCACATCATCCAACTGCCCTTACCAGGCAGTGCAGAGCAGAGTAGGGTGTATCCTGTAGGCTGCCTGAGAGTGGTGGCAGTCCTCTTTCATTTGTTCACTTTTCTCTCTGTTTTTCAGCTAAGCCTATCCTATCCTACCCTTTGGGTCTGTGCATACCGTGCCAGTTTGACAGAGGCTCAAGTCCACCGAAGCGACTGGGGTGAAGAGCCTAGAGGTGGATGCCAACATTATCCAAGAAAAACTTCCTTCAGCTGAGCTTGGATGTCTACTGTTAGTCAACAAGGCATTGCAGTATAGCTGTGAAGGACGTGGACATGGTCCAACTATAAAAAACAGGTGGACTCAAACCTGAACAAATGTAACATACTGCAAAAGTTCTCTGGCATTTTGCTATATATTTATACAACTTAAAAGAATGTACATCTGATGTAGATCGTAAATTGCCTGTAACGTTTGACTGCCCTAAACCATTTCAGAATGCAGTGGAATGGTTGAAATACTCCAATGAAACCCTTGCTAATCCTTACGTAGGGACTATGCATACACTGTAACAACATTTCCTCTAACAAAAATGGACAAAGGCTGCATTTCTACATACAGCCAACAAAAAATATGTTCCATGAGAACACTAGGCCTGCTAACTATCTAACTGGAGGTTTTGGTTTTACTGTGTTCAGATAGTATAAACACACAGAATGAAGTCTTCTCTACGCAGCTATTCTGTACTACAGTATACTGAGACAGAACTGTTCGCCTCAAGACTGACATTGCCTTTAGGTAGAACGTGATGAGCAGACATTAATGTCACATTCATTTTTATGTAAGTTGAGAGAAATAGCAGCAATGTAGTGAAAAGCATATATTGCCTTGTCTATTCTGTTGTCAGTAGGAAGTTATGTATCAGTACTCTGGCTTTCAGGCAGATGTTGCACTTGGCGTGAGCTGGATGTAAGGATAAGGACTCTGGTTTAAATGTTGTTGATGCAGATTAAGTGTTATTTGTTTGTTCATTAAATGGATGATGCCAAAAAATGGGATAAGTCTTACTTGAGCTCCATCAATCCTCTGGTATAGCTTATTTTCTACAAGTTTGGTATATCCCAGTAAACCAAATTTGGTTCCGTGAAAGTTCCCAGAACATTCGTTAGGTTGCAACTAATGTTCTCATAACAAAAAGGGTCCAGTTGTGCTGATGATTACACAATATTTGTATAAAACATTCGCTTAACGTTGCAAGAACGTTCCCAGAACACATTTTGTCTGTTCTTTAAAGGTTCAAAGAATGTTTCATTAGTTTGTGGGAACATGGTTTGGGACATCACAAAAGATATGTTCCCAAAACAAAAAAACTGTCCTGTTGTGCGGATGATTATACGTTTCATTTAGGGTGAAAAAAACATTCACCTGATGTTACAAGAATGTTCCCAGATTTTTGTTTGTTTGTATTGTCTTTAAAGGTTCCCAGAACATTTAATTAGGTTGTGGGAACGGTGTGGGTACATGACAAGAGATAGGTTCCTAAAACACAAAATCTGTCATTCTTACAATAACATTCTTACAACGTTTACATCAGGGTGCACAAAACATTCCCTCAATGTTCTTAGAATGTTATTCCTATGTTCCCAGAATGATACAATTAAGTTTTGAACAGTCCACAGAGGTTTGTTTCATCTTATTGTTGAGGAAGTTAGTTCTACAATAATCCATGTAAATCAAATCAAATGTGTCACATAATTCATAAGGTCTAGACTAACAGTGAAGTTGAAACACATATGGCATTTATTTGGAATCACATGATTCACATATTGTACAAACATAGTTTTGACGTATTTTATATATAGTCCAAAGCTGAGATCGAACCTGGGAGCGTTATCCCTGAAATTAATCCATTGTGCCACTGGAATAGGCCTAACATAAATATAAAGCTGTTTCCACCTTTACTCTGACTTCCAGGTTGTGGTTTTTGTCTTTGCAAAAGATAGGATAACTAAATCTAGAAAAATAAATATCCTCTATTGTTTCTTACTCTACCAATCCTGTTTACGGTATATATAGTAAAGTTGGGAAGTTTTGACTATTATTTTCCAGACAAACTTGATTTCAGAAATCATGTTAAATTATTGCCTGTCAGATTGTTGTGAGGTGTACACAGATGTGCATATGTACTAAGACATATACAGTAGCCATAGTTTGGATCGGATCATCATTTAAGGATTTCAGTACAAATGGAATACCAATAGAAACATCAGGGTCCTTGTTGTGCAGCAGACTAAGTATCCTACAGGGCTTGAAAATGGTAGATCGCAGGTTCTAATCTACTTGATCATCATTCTTTAAAAAAGCTCTAGCGATGTATGACTATACCCTTATAAAATGTAATGAAGTAAGTGCCCTTTTTTAAAAGTTTGGTAACTTCATATAATAATGTTATATTACACATCAATATTAGCAGAACATTGCAGCAATGTTTTCAGAACTACTTCCATCATTGAAGTATGTTTTTAGAACAATTCTGCATCATGACATAACCTTACAGAATAAATTTACAAGAGACTCGCAGGAATGTGTCTTGTTTGCTGTTAAAAGTACCTTTTTATTTTTTAAACAACTTCTATTACTCCAACCTTTTATTGTGGAAGTACAGTGGGTTGCGAAAGTATTAAGACAAGAAACAGAAAACTTGAGCGTGCATAACTATTCACCCCCCAAAGTCAATACTTTGTTAGAGCCACCTTTTGCAGCAATTACAGCTGCAAGTCTCTTGGGGTATGCCTCTATAAGCTTGGCACATCTAGCCACTGGGATTTTTGCCCATTCTTCAAGGCAATACTGCTCCAGCTCCTTCAAGTTGGCTGGTGTAGATGAATCCTAGTCATGTCACAGATTCTCAATTGGATTGCGGTCTGGGCTTTGACTAGGCCATTCCAAGACATTCAAATTTTT
Organism: Oncorhynchus kisutch; assembly: GCF_002021735.2. Taxonomy (NCBI): domain Eukaryota; kingdom Metazoa; phylum Chordata; class Actinopteri; order Salmoniformes; family Salmonidae; genus Oncorhynchus; species Oncorhynchus kisutch. Next base: position 13,860,827 of record NC_034200.2, on the reverse strand, counting down.
CAAGTTTCTCTTAAACCACTCAAGTGTTGCTTTAGCAGTATGCTTAGGGTCATTGTCCTGCTGGAAGGTGAACCTCTGTCCCAGTCTCAAATCTCTGAAACAGGTTTCCCTCAAGAATTTCCCTGTATTTAGTGCCATCCATTTTCCTTGATGGCCAAAAGGCTCAATTTTAGTCTCATCTGACCAGAGTACCTTCTTCCATATGGTTGGTGAGTCTCCCACATGCCTTTTGGCGAACACCAAATATGTTTGCTTGTTTTTTTCTTTAAGCAATGGCTTTTTTTCTGGCCACTCGTTCATAAAGCCCAACTCTGTGGAGTGTATGGCTTAAATTGGTCCTATGGACAGATACTCCAATCTCCGCTGTGGAGCTTTGCAGCTCCTTCAGGGCTATCTTTGGTCTCTTTGTTGCCTCTCTGATTAATGCCCTCCTTGCCTGGTCCATGAGTTTTGGTGGGCGGCCCTCTCTTGGCAGGTTTGTTGTGGTGCCATATTCTTAGAAAAAAGAAAAATAATGGATTTAATGGTGTTCCACGGGATGTTTCATATATATATATATTTTTTAACCCGACCCTGATCTGTACTTCTCCATAACTTTGTCCCTGACGTGTTTGTAGAGCTCCTTGGTCTTCATGGTGCCGCTTGCTTGGTGGTGACTCTTGCTTAGTGGTGTTGAAGACTCTGGGGCCTTTCAGAACAGGTGTATATATACTGAGATCATGTGACACATAAATAAAGTCCACCTCTGTGCAATTTAACTAATTATGTGACTTCTGAAGGTAATTGGTTGCACCAGATCTTATTTAGGGGCTTCATAACAAAGTTGGTGAATACATATACAAGCACCACTTTTTTTTAAATAATATTTTTAATTTCACTTCACCAATTTGGACTATTTTGTGTATGTCCATTACATGAAATCCAAATAAAATTTCATTTAAATGACAAGTTGTAATGCAGCAAAATAGGAAAAAGGGGGATGAATACTTTTTCAAGGTGCTGTATGTTCAGGAAACTTTATTAGAACCATCATGTCACGATAACTTTGAGACCATTTTAGGAATATTCCCTGATTGTTGTTATGGGTGTTTTGAATAACATCTCAATCAACATTAGCAGAACGTTCCTGCAATGTTTCCTCAGAACAACTTTTATTGCTCCCACATTTTGTTGCGGCAGTATGTTCTAAGAACATTACCGGAACATTGTGTTATTACATTCCTTGGAAACCTAATGAGAACCTTAGGGGAATGTTGTTTTGTAGTAATTTTTACAGATTTTGTGAACAACATTTTAATGAATGTTAAGAGAACATTTCCTTTAAAACATTTTCTTAAAAAAATATATATTGCTGATCAAAAACATTCTTTGAATGTTTGCGGGATGTTATCATTCTAATGTTAGCTCAATCCCTAACTGGAATTTAACTGGAATGTTAGCTAATGTTCTGGGAATGTTCCCGGTTTGCTGGGCTGTTTGTTGTTATCAATATCCAACATTGGTTGTTCGGCCTATACAGTCATGGCCAAAAGTTTTGAGAATGACACAAATATTAATTTTCACAAAGTCTGCTGCTTCAGTGTCTTTAGATCTTTTTGACGTTGATGTTACTATGGAATACTGAAGTATAATTACAAGCATTTCATAAGTGTCAAAGGCTTTTATTGACAATTACATGAAGTTGATGCAAAGAGTCAATTTTTGCAGTGTTGACCCTTCTTTTTCAAGACCTCTGTAATCCTCCCTGGTATGCTGTCAATTAACTTCTGGGCCACATCCTGACTAATGGCAGCCCATTCTTGCATAATCAATGCTTGGAGTTTGTCAGAATTTGTAGGGTTTTGTTTGTCCATCCGCCTCTTGACGATTGACCACAAGTTCTCAATGGGATTATTAAGGTCTGGGGAGTTACCTGGCCATGGACCCAAAATATCGATGTTTTGTTCCCCGAGCCACTTAGTTATCACTTTTGCCTTATGGCAAGGTGCTGGAAAAGGCATTGTTCATCACCAAACTGTTCCTGGATGGTTGGGAGAAGTTGCTCTCGGAGGATGCGTTCGTACCATTCTTTATTCATGGCTGTGTTCTTAGGCAAAATTGTGAGTGAGCCCACTCCCTTGGCTGAGAAGCAACCCCACACATAAATGGTCTCGGGATGCTTTACTGTTGGCATGACACGGGACTGATGGTAGCGCTCACCTTGTCTTTTCCGGACAAGCTTTTTTCCGGATGCCCCAAACAATTGGAAAGAGGATTCTTTAGAGAAAATGACTTTACCCCAGTCCTCAGCAGTCCAATCCCTGTACCTTTTGTAGAATATCGGTCTGTCCCTGATGTTTTTCCTGGAGAGAAGTGGCTTCTTTGCTGCCCTTCTTGACATCAGGCCATCCTCCAAAAGTCTTTGCCTCACTGTGCGTGCAGGTGCACTCACACCTGCCTGCTGCCATTCCTGAGCAAGCTCTGTACTGGTGGTGCCCCGATCCCACAGCTGAATCAACTTTAGGAGACGGTCCTGGCACTTGCTGGACTTTCTTGGGCGCCCTGAAGCCTTCTTCACAACAATTGACCCGCTCTCCTTGAAGTTCTTGATGATCCGATAAATGGTTGATTTAGGTGCAATCTTACTGGCAACAATTTCCTTGCCTGTGTTGCCCTTTTTTGCAAAGCAATGATGACGACACGTGCTTCCTTGCAGGTAACCATGATTGACAGAGGAAGCACAATGATTCCAAGCATCACCCTTCTTTTGAAGCTTCCAGTCTGTTATTCGAACTCAACCAGCATGACAGAGTGATCTCCAGCCTTGTCCTCGTCAACACTCACACCTGTGTTAACGAGAGAATCACTGACATGATGTCAGCTGGCCCTTTTGTGGCAAGGCTGAAAAGCAGTGGAAATGTTTTGGGAGTTCATTTGCATGGCAAAGAGGGACTTTGCAATTAATTGCAATTCATCTGGTCACTCGTCATAACATTCTGGAGTATATGCAAATTGCCATCATACAAACTGAGGCAGCAGACTTAGTGAAAATGTATATTTGTGTCATTCTCAATATGTTTGGCTACCACTGTACAGGATCTTAATTAGACCACCCTGTTGCAGGACACATTTTCCTGCACCGCAGTAAAAAAAATTGTGTAGTGCATTCAAGGTTTAAAAATGCTTAAAGTTTTTAATTACCATTTCAGACATGATTTGCCCTAACAAAAAATGTATTAACCCATACAAACATCAATTAAATATAATCCACCTAGTAATTCACATTACTAGGATTATTTTCCTGCTGTGAGAAACTGGTCAAATTAAGAGCCTATACATGTGTAGGTGTCTCGGATGACATCTCCATTAATGTTAGCGGAATGTTCCAGTAATGTTTTCTCAGAACCAATTGAATTGAATCCCGACATGATTGCTGAAGAATGTTTGGGGAACATTATTGGAACAATCATAACACGCTATAACTTTTTGAGAGCAGGGTAGTTGTTGTTATGAGTGTTTTTAATAGAATTCCCGTAATGTTTTCTCAGAAACATTTCTATTGCTCTCACTGTCACGCCCTGGTCTTAGTATTTTGTGTTTTCTTTATTTATTTGGTCAGGCCAGGGTGTGCCATGGGTTTATTTTGTGGTGTGTTTGTGTATTGGGGTTTTTCGTAGGTTTTGGGATTGTGGCTTAGTGGGGTGTTCTAGCAGAGTCTATGGTTGCCTGAGGCGGTTCTCAATCAGAGGCAGGTGATTATCGTTGACTCTGATTGGGAACCATATTTAGGCAGCCATATTCTTTGATTGTTCCTGTCTCAGTGTTTTGTATTTCACCAGATAGGCTGTATAGGTTTTCACGTTCCGTTTGTTGTTTTGTATTGATCATGTTTTGTCTACATTAAACATGTATCGAATTAACCACGCTGCATTTTGGTCCGACTCTCCTTCAACGGAAGAAAACCGTAACACTCACATTTTGTTGCGACAGTATGTCTAAAAACATCACTGGTATATTCTGTTATTACGTTACCTGGAAACGTAATGAGAACGTTTGGGGAATGTTTTGTGGTGGTTATTACAGCTGTTGTGCACAACATTTTAGTTCATTTTAGTAGAACATTCCAAGGATATTTAATTTAAAACATTTTCTGATTTTTTTTTTTTTTTTTTATCAATCTTTGAATGTTTTTGAGTTATCATCCTAATGTTAGGTAAAATCCTAACTTATATCTTCATGGCAAGCTTAGCTAATGTTGTGGTATTGTTTCATGTTTGCTCGTGAATATCTAAAAAGCATTTACATACAGTATCTTTCCTCACCCATATATGTTCTAAAGAGTGCTGAGTACTGTCTACTTGGCATGGACCAGGTCTTTCGCTCATATCAAAGACACTCTAAGCCGCTTCATGTAAAAATGCATGAAAATTGCCAGAAGAGCACCACATTTTCCGTTCACCTGGGTTCTGAGGTGAAAGCACCAGGCATTGTTATAATCTTTCAATAAGGCAGCAAGCAAGAGAAAGGCATTGCTAATATCTAAGTTGATTCTTAAGAGAACAAAAATGGATTTGAAAGTGTTATATCCTACAGCTCACAATTACGATGTTGTCTGTCAAGATGATTAGATGTTTGGGAAGTTACTAGCTGACTTCATGTCGTCCTTATGCGACCCACATCACGACCTTTGGTCACTTCACACTCCCCTGCTCTTCTAACACACATTTCTCACACATCCCATTATTATATTCTACATTGCATATCATAGACATAAAACTCAATTTCAAATGTCTTCAAGCCCCTGCTTTACCCTAATTTCAGAAGATTACCAATGAAGTACTCTCTGTTATAAATGTGCAATAATCACATTCTGGATTATATAATGATGCCCTCCATGCAGAATTAAAAAAAACATCCAAACATGATTCTGCCATGCGATCCAAATATATATTTGAAAAAATATTACATTCATATGTATACAGCAAAGAAAAATACTGTAATGTTCTAATATCGATGTGCTCTCAAATACATTGCATGAATATCTGGTCAAGAGAAGAATCCCTCCAAACAACTTCCCCTTAAAACAAACCAAGCAACAAACAACAAAGCTTGCTTGGAGTGCTGGAGGTCCTTAAACTTTGACATTATCTTGTCATAACTGACCATGTCATGAGGTGGACCCAGGCCTGTCCCGAAGAGCAGCAGACCTATTCAGGGTCGTTTGGATTTCAGTAGCAGAGAAATACTTAGTAAAGCACCACCACCAGAGCTCTTAGTAAGCTAGCCTTTTACTGCAGTGTAAGAGACAGAACCACCAACTCAGTGAACTTCAGCCACTGGCAGCGCTCCCACAGGCCTAATATGATAGCATCAGCCAACGCTCCCTAGCTCGTCCATGTCATGTTGTCTTACACAACAATAGCTGACAGCAGAATCGTATATCTATGACTCTTGCTCCTGGCACCGTCTAAGTGATATTACATGACTAGTACAGTAACGAGATCAAGGTGTTGATGTCAGCTCGTTAGGGCCTGTTTATGGTTTTATGTGGAGTATGTTTGATAGTTAGATAATGCTAAAGTATAAAAAGAGTATGCTGATTTCATTAAAAAAAATACAGATAAGAGGCCAGAAAATACATGATAATACCATATTTATAAGAATTGATGTGGTGTATAACCTCGTTAAAATCCACTTACTGGATCCATTGTTGCATGTTTAACTTGTTTTTTGTTTTTTTTGATTGGTCAAACAATAAAATATATTGTATTCACAGGTAAGGAGAGAATACACCACGTGCTATATGCAAATGTTATAATCGTATTCTTAACTGCAAGAGGTCATATTCATTGTTAATGGTACAGTATGTAATTTCCCCCATCACATCTGTTTTCGCCACTGGAGGTTTTAAAACACTAGGTGGCATCCATGTATCTGAATGGTCATGCATGCATTGCTAACTCAGGCTAGTAGTGCACTGCACCAATATGACAAAAGGCTATCTTGTATCATTACACAACCCTTAGCCTAGGCCTGTAACAAATGCTACAGCAAATGTTTGGTCAGAATTAGGCAGTCCGATCATATCAAGCCTACTTAGCAAGAGAATTAACAAGCTTTGATTCTGCTTGGACTGTAGCTACACCATAGAGTTTCAAACGTACGTGTTGTTAAGATTCATGGGACGCAATTCAAATCTGGTCAGTAATTACACATCTACATCAGATATTTATGCAAATGCCTATAGAAACACGTTCACTATGCTTAAATAATGTGTCTGTAGTGCATCTTTCACACGGTCAGAGCCTTGACACTGGGCACATGACGTCACTTCAATGTCGATAATTGGGTCATTTTTGGTTGAAACATTGATCAAAGAGATTACAACCTATATTCACCCAATCAAAAAGAGAGCCAAAAGTTTGTTGAATTTCCAATGCGTTATCACTATGCAGTGTCTGATTTTTGGTTTAGTTGTCACTGAAATGTCTATCACTGCTCTTTCAACAATTTAAAAGCATATCAAAGTTCAAATGGGAATACAATGTAATATATTTTGTTTATTTATACAACATACAGTATTCATGTGTTATCACTATGCTTCTCTCTAATAGCAAAGCCAAATGACCTGGATTGCAGTGTGCAGTGTGCAAGTGATCAATGCCGTTCGTGATTCTGCACAGTTTATTACAGCAATTGTGAAGATCTCACAGACCTGCGAGGGCCTATGAATGCTATCTTGAACATGTACACTTCATATATAGAAATTATGACCATGGATGTGTTACTCCTTCTCCGTGGCCGACGTAAGTAAGACATTTAAGCGTGTTAACCCTCGCAAGGCTGCCGGCCCAGACGGCATCCCTAGCTGCGTCCTCAGAGCATGCACACACCAGCTGGCTGGAGTGCTTGCGGAGATATTCAATCTCTCCCTATCCCAGTCTGCAGTTCCCACGTGCTTCAAGATGTCCATCATTGTTCCTGTAGCCAAGAAAGCAAAGGTCACTGAACTAAATGACTAAACACCCTGTAGCACACACTTCTGTCATCATGAAGTGTTTGAGGGGCTAGTTAAGGATCATATCACCTCCACCTTACCTGACACCCTAAACCCAATTCAATTTGCTTACCGCCCAAATAGATCCACAGACGATGCCATCGCACTGCACACTGCCCTATCCCATCTGGACAAGAGGAATAGCTATGTAAGAATGCAGTTCACTGACTATAGCTCAGCATTCAACACCATAGTACCCTCCAAGCTCATCATTGAGCTTGGGCCATGGGTCTGAACCCGCCCTGTGCAACTGGGTCCTGGACTTCCTGACCGGCCGCCCCCAGGTGGTAAAAGTAGGAAGCAACACCTCCACTTCGCTGATCCTCAACACAGGGGCCCCACAAGGGTACATACTCAGCCACCTCCTGTACTCCCTGTAATGAACACGAGGGGAGACAGAGAGCTGGTTTCAATTGCTGAGCGCAGCAGGTGTATATTACAAAGGACCACAGGAGGCGGCAGGTAGCTAGGTCCAGCGGCAGGCAGAAGGTCATACACAGGGGGTTCAAAAGGGCAACAGTACAGGCAGGGAAAAGGCTAGTAATGTAGTCTGGGAGATCAGGAAATAGGTAGAGAACAGGAAATCCGAAAGTACAGGCAGGCAGGGAGGGAATAGGCAAAATGCGTCATTAGTGAGGCAGGCAAAAACTATCATACACTGAAGGATTAAATCACGAGAAAAAGAACTGAACTAAATAGTGTGTGAAAATGACATACAGGTGTGTGAACAGGTGATCAGAATTCAGGTGATTGTGATCTGGAGAGTGAGCTGCGTTCAGGGGATCTACGTGTTTGAGTTGGAAGCAGACGTTACACTCCCTGTTCACCCATGACTGCGTGGCCACGCACGCCTCCATCTTAATCATCAAGTTTACAGACTACTTAACAGTATTAGGCCTCAACACAAGCATTTCGCTACAGACACATTAACATCTGCTAAATATGTTTGTGACCAATACAATTTCATTTGATTTTGATTTGAATGTTACATTAGTGTGTAAGATGGCCTTAACTTTAGATATTTATTGTAAAGGTCATATTGTGTTTGGTTGACAATGCAACAAAATATCAATATTTAAAAGGAGCCTGCTTGGATAGTTCCATCTGAGGCACTGGCTTAACCCCATTCTTCAACTTTTATTTTTGGTTGAGTTGGTGACGTGAGTCCAACATATAATTTGTTAACTTATCGACAATAGGCTATTTATTGTATTTCAAAAGTGATATTGAATTGTGTTTGGTTGTCAATGCAAGGAAATGCGTCTACTGCTTGGATAGTTCCATCTGTGCCACTGACTTAGTCTGGCTTTAATTTCAGTTTGTCTAGAAATTAATAATTGATAGGTTGGAATCATGTCTCCATCTCAAACAAAAAGTCTAAGTTAAAGAATAGAACTACATCAAATCAAACTTTAAATGCACTTTAAATAACGTTTGATTTGATTCAGTCCTATTCTTTAACTTAGATTTTTGGTTGAGATGCAGAGACGTGCATCTTCATTGAAAGTTGGTTACTATGGTGACAGAATCCTGTGGTTGAAGTTTCACCCGGAAAAAGCAATAATTTACGTTGATTACCTTTTTCAAATCCAATGTATTTTCGACGTAGATTCCACGTCAATACTTTGACAAAGGATGTAATTTTTTTTTTGATTCAACCAGTTTGTGCCCAGTGGGTTTGTTCCTGTATAGCAAAAGCCCAATTATTTTCCCATTTGTACACTGAGAATATAGAAGATATTGTTTATTTTACGCATAATCATTCTTAAAATAAGGGATCAGTATTTTCTGACTTGTTGGTTCAGACTCACAGGAAGCATCAGGTGGTTGGCCTGAGGTGAGCCTACACTGAGCATATTCAGCTGTACAGTAGGACATTGCATGCAATACTATGAGCTAGGAAGGCCTAGTGACATGCAATCGCCAGTGTAGAAATGCCAGCAGAATAATAGATATGAATCTCAATAGGTTTTATTGCCATTGAGTAACTATTACTTTCTCAACACACAGCACGTCTAGAGGTTTGCCATACTGAGAATGTTGATTACATACAGACTACCAATGAAGTCATTGAACATGTGCATAATAATACTGAAATGCCCTAATACTGTATAGCAGCAATATCCGGCTATACATGTGTTTTCAGAGAAGATAACATTTTTTGGGAACTTTCTGTCTGATTTCAAATGTGCTTCAGTGTCAGGTCAATGACCCAGAGTGTCAGGTCAATGACCTTGTTGCTTTGCTAATATACAGCGTGTACTTTTGAATTGTGCCAACAGGTAACTGGAGGATAACCTGAGGTACCATTTAACTGGCTGATGACCCAAGGCACTCTTTAATAATGTAAGTGACCTGGTCTGGTCTATGAGAACCCAAGAAAGTTTTGTTGGAAACAACATGTTTTTCCACGTTATTCACATGTTTTTTCATGTAGAGGGTGTCTGCCTTATCATCCTGGTGCCTTTTCTGGAATAACAGCCTGGAGAGTAAATCATATTGTATTTTTCATATATTTCAATATATATTCAATAATTTTTATATCACATAAAATATCTATAATGATAAAATAATTATTTTAAATATTCTGTAATAAAATAAATAAATAAATAAATAAATATTATTATTTTGCACACTGCCAGCCAAGAAAGTTTGACTATAAAACTATATGATTATTATAATCTACATTGCCATACAAGTACTACATGTAATGATAGACTGAAGGGACAAAACAAAACTATTCTCCACAAGGAGATTGATTCTCCTCCCATACGCTTTAGTGGACTCATATCTAACTACAGTACATAGCATTACATTAAAAGAAATACATCACAAGAGCCCCCTGAGGTAAAACAAGAGCATCGCAAATGGATAATGGAAAAAAGCACCTACCTCTCCATGGGGCCGGCTAGGTTTGACCAGACTAGTATTCTTCACAGTGGAGCATTCTGGGATGGCTTCCAGAGACGTTGCTTAGCTTCCCCGAGGCTCGGAAGCAGGATGACAGAGAGACAATGGCTCATTTTTCTTCAAAACTCCTCACCACCAAGTACAGGCAGGACACTCAGGACTCCTACCAATGGCTCCATTGTTCCCTGGCTTGGTCAGTCAGTCGCCTTCATGACTGGTGCTCTAGCTCTACTACTGTAGCTCTACTATTTGTTTATTTCATCCAGGATGACTTCTGTTCTGTCACAGCCATTCATTCACCCAGAAAGGTTTTACTGATGCTACTCTGAACCTCGAGTACAGAGCCTTGTGACTTAACAGCATGTGTATGTGTGTGTCTCACAGATGCAACTCAGACGGAAAGAATAACCTCTACAGTTCTCTAAATATGTACAGTAAAATAGACAACCTTTACGTATTAATGTGGAGAAACGTAAAAAGTGAATAGTCATCTGTCATATGCAAATGAGGTTCTATTTCAATTGTATTCAAATGAATACTGTGGTATTTTCACCTCTCTCTCCAAGGTATAGTTTCTACAGTTTCTAGAATGTATACATTTCATACATAAGATACATAAATGTTTGGCCATAAGACAATCCATTAAAATCAAATGTATGAAATGTATGCCCTATCCAAGAAAGAGTACCAACCAACAGAACCTTTTTCTCTTATGGTTTAGACAGGGCTGTCAGAAAGATTAGAAAATGTCAGTGTGGATTTATCCAGAACAAAGGTCATCAAAACTGGAATAAATGGCAGTCTTTCAAATGGCACAACATGCATCCAAGATTGTTATGCTGTTCATTATTATTGCTAGTGTAAATCAAATCCAAGCTGTTCACTGTTGTAAACATGTCTTCTACAGTACCTGGCCTAGTTGCCAGTGCTCAGTTGTAAGGTACCAATGGAAAATGGGAGTAAATATTCCACGTTGGAACAGATGATAATCTTTCCCCAGGCATCACAGCACAATCACACTGTATGTGCTGTTTTCAGTAACCATGGCCCATATTGTTGAACACAATACAGGCAGCACTATGGAAGCTGAAGTGCTGTATATTTCCCTGTCATCTTGGGCTGCCCAGCATTAAGAAGAAGCCTAATGCAAGGTGACTGCTCAGTCTAACCCTATTACTGGCCAGTTGTGGGCTAATTTTGTATTTATTTCCCCCAAATGATGTATCACAGGAAATCCCATATAAGAAAAAAATACAATTAATTCATTAATTAATACACACAGACCATAATGATAAATCACAAATAATTCTCAATATACAATTGAGAATGTAACCTCTTCATTGGGTAGAGCCAAATAGTGTGTGCAAGTAATTTTAAGACTTTTAATTGCATAGTAGCTATTTATGAGGAAATATCCACCAAATACAAATACAAATTTGAGCCTTGAATGATAGGCTATAATGTTGAACTAAAGCAAGGATATACCATGCCACCTTCTCAACCAAAAATATTCCTATTCTACAAATCATTTGTTGATGTATCAGACTGTGAGACAGAGACTCATGTACTTTTGGTTGCCGTTCACAAGTTCTCTATGTATGATGTGGAGTATGATGTGAACTTGAAAGTTCAAATTTAATCACATAGCTTTGCCACTGAGCAGATGTCATTTCAACATCTAGTTTTGATTTACATTTGGTTGAGTTGTCAACTAAGGTGAATTCAACATGAAATCAACAAAACATTTCACCATTTCATTGGATTTAGGTAAAAAGTTGTGAAAAAAAAGAACAAATGCCCTTCTGTTCTTGACTTTTTGCAAATCCAATCAGTTTTACACGTTGATTCACAGCCTGGACCCATAGACTAGAGGTAACATAGTTGGTGTGAAATCCAAGACACTTAAATTAGTAAGATATGTTAACGTTTGGTACGGTTAAATAAGACAGATTGTTACTTAAGGCAAACACGTAAGTAGGGTGGTTGGTTGGGTTGGCGTAGAATGTGAACATCTAGCAACCCAAAGGTTGCGAGTTTGAATCTCATCACAGACAACTTTAGTATTTGAGCTAATTAGCAACTTTTCAACTACTTTTTAGCTACTTTGCAACTACTTAGCATGTTAGCTAACCCTTCCCCTAACGTTAACCCGAGACTTAAACCTAACTCCTAAACTTAACCCTAACCTTAACCCCTAGTCTAGCTAACGTTAGCCACCTAGATAACGTTAGCCACCTAGCTAACGTTAGCCACCTAGCTAACGTTAGCCACCTAGCTAACGTTAGCCACCTAGCTAACGTTAGCCACCTAGCTAACGTTAGCCACCTAGCTAACGTTAGCCACCTAGCTAACGTTAGCCACCTAGCTAACGTTAGCCACCTAGCTAACGTTAGCCACCTAGCTAACGTTAGCCACCTAGCTAACGTTAGCCACCTAGCTAGAATTCATAACATGTCATAACGTTTTCAAAATTCTTAACATATAATATGAATTGTAATTCGTAACATCATATGAAATGGGTGTTGAACATCCACAAATTAATATATATGAAACGTAACCTATCATACTAAATTGAGTGTTTCAGTTTTACATACAGGTGTTGTAGAGACAAATCTCCAATTTGCCTTTGCTCTTAAAAAGCCACTGAACACGCCAATTGGCACGTGTGAATTCATCTCCCAGTGTCTGGTGGAAAGCAGAATGAACCATATTTTCTCGGGGACTTTGCCCGTGTTAAGCTCCATTCTGTTTATTTATTATCCTGTATAACTCACCAGTACTTAATGATTACAAGATTTCAGTATTCGTGGTGTGTTCCCTGACCGATTCCATGTTTGGTTAATGTTTGTCCCCCATGAGAAACTGTAGACGTGCGTGGAAGCCTATTTCACTTCCTCAAAATACCCCGAATGAATCTAAGATAACTCAATAAATCTGTATTTATGTAAAATATACACTGGGAGTCAGGATGCAGTAGGTGAGTTTAATAAAGACACGATGTTGATGAGCAAAAATGAGCAGCGTACAGAAAGAGAGAGAGAACAATATTACCTAATGACTGATGTCAACTGAGGGATAAATAAAGCGGGAGTAATCACAGTGTAAATGATGACCAGGTGTGCTTAATGATTGGGAGCATGTGTGCATAATAATTGTTGCCAGGGCTGATGGTTAGTAGAACCGCGACTTCGAGCGCCTGCGGGAGGGAGCATGAGTCGGCGTGACAATTTATTTTTACATTTTTGCCGAGGATGTTTTAGTTGAGCAATTTTACATCTAACTGAGGTGTTTGGTGCAGTATTTCTCAAGTAAAAAAAAAATATGCACATCGTGTTATCTTTGGTAAACAAAGTCGTAGCTGTCTCACTGTATATGCTATTGGATAGAGAGCAATCACCGCAGCTGTTCACCGCATGTTAGTGGACAAATCAAAACCCAACGGTCAATTACCCGTTGTGACGCACAGGATGTTCCAAATTCCATTTTTAGAAGAGACTGACTTTATGACCCAAAGTATCCTATTTACACTATGTAGTCAATTTTGACACTAGAATAACTGCTTCTGACTAATATGGATGCCACATAGACATTGTTCAAAATGATTCGTTTATTTTTAAAGGCAGTCTCTTTAAGGGCACAAATGGGTACAAGTCTCACTGAATAGGCCTAGTAGCTTTTTATGTGGTTCAGGGTGGATTAAACTGATTGCCCCCACATGATATAATTCTAGCTACTTTTTCTGAGTAGTCCATGTAGAGTGTGGATTTGGGAAAACTTTAGTAACATCAGACTGATTTAGACATCTGCCTTTTGTGTCCACACTGTGACCTGCCTTCAGAAAGTATTCATAACCCATGACTTATTCCACATTTTGTTGTGTAACAGCCTGAATTAAATATATTAAGTATGTATTTTTCTCCCCCCATCTACACACTATGCCAAATTATCACAAAGTGAAACTATGATTTTTAGAAAAAAGCCAAAAAAATGTTTTTTGCTAATTATTTGATAATGAAATACTGAAATATCTCATTTATATAAGTATTCACACCCCTGAGTCAATACTATGTATAAGCACCTTTGGCAGCGATTAGAGCTGTGAGTCTTTCTTGGTAAGTCTCCAAGAGCTTTCTACACCTGGATTGAGCAACATTTTCCCATTATTCTTTTCAAAATTCTTCAAGCTCTGTCCAATTGGTTATTGATCATTGCTAGACAACCATTTTCAGGTCCTGCCATGTATTTTCAATTAGATTTACGTCAAAACTGTAACTCATCCACTCAGGAACATTCACTTTCTTCTTGGTAAGCAACTCAAGTGTAGATTTGGCCTTGTGGTTTAGGTTATTGTCCTGCTGAAAGGTGAATTAATCTCCCAGTGTCTGGTGGAAATCAAAATTAACCATATTTTCCTCGGGGAAAATTGCCTGTGCTTAGCTCCATTCTGTTTATTTATTATCCTGTATAACTCCCCAGTCCTTAACGATTACAAGCATTACAAGCATAGCCATAACATAACATGATGCAGCCACCACTATGCTTGAAAATGTGGTGAGTGGTACTCAGGGATGTGTTGAATTGGATATGCCCCAAACATAACACTTTGTATTCAGGACAAAAAGTGAATGGCTTTGCCACATTTTTTGTAGTATTACTTTAGAGCCTTGTTGAAAACAGGATGCATGTTTTGGAATATTTGTATTCTGTACAGGCTTCCTTCTTTTCACAATGTCAATTAGTTTAGTATGGTGGAGTAACTACAATGTTGTTGATCCATGTTCAGTTTTCCCCTATCACAGCCATTAAAGTCTAACTGTTTTAAAGTCACCATTGGCCTCATGGTGAAATCCTTGAGCGGTTTCCTTCCTCTCCGGCAACTGGGTTAGGAAGGACGCCTGTATCTTTGTAGAGACTGGGTGTATTTATACACTATGGAAAGTGTAATGAATAACTTCCCAAGTGAGCCAGACTAAAAATATAATAAAAGCAACAATACAGCACACAGCAGTAGCTTTTAATAAATGTAATCTCATCTCCTACATGGCGTTGGTTTTGAACACCTGTGCCTTTCTTTTTTTTTGGGGGGGGGGGGGGGGGGTAAGATTTTATCAAATGTTTTGAAACAATACAAACATCAACTACATCACACCTGCCCAGACATGTTCACACCCTCAGCATCACTCTCCGGCAACATGGCCTCCGACTGCACTATTTTGCTTCTTGTCGTCGACATGACTCTACCATTATGCTGTTGAATTTGTCAAATTTGTCTCTTGTATAATTAATTCTATACATTAGTTAACACTGGATTAAGTGTACATTTTCATTTACTGTAATTTCGTTAGCTATGTTCCAACATTCCCTCCATCTTGTGCCAGCATCAGTTCCTTTTAAGTCTTGGTTCCAATAGTTTATATTTTTTTTCTAAGAGATTGTCAGTTGGATAGGCTCTCTGCAAGGTTTTATATAGCTTACCTATCATATGAATATCCTTGTCTGACTCAAATAGGATTCCCTCAAGATTGCTCTGATGTAAAAAAAAAAAAGAAAAAAGATCCCAAATTTTAATTTCGTGAAAGAAAACTTTTAAATGTTCATGTACCAAAATGGCTTTCTAATGCTGTCATGGAAATACATATATTTCCTATAACCAAGTCATTTACGGTTTCTATGCCTTTTAGTTTTTCCATGTGGACCAATTTATTGGTGAATTCTGAAAAGCTATCCAAGGATTGTTTTTTTAGGGAGTGATATTGTTTCTTGTAGAATATGCTACATTTTCTCCCATGTTGTTTATTTTTCTTAACTATGAAGAGGTTAATGTTCTTAGCTTTGTCCTTTGAAAATAGATACATGAAAAGATTCTGGGGATGAACAGGTGCATCTTCCTCTTAAGCGCATTTAACTATATAAGGCAAGTAAAAGCCTCAGCGAACTGATACAATTCCAAGTCTGGAAGGTTAAAACCACCCTCAAGGAAGACTTTTGTTTATATTCTATGAGACTTATTTGCCCATATAAAGTCTGTTGTGACCGAGTATACTTTCTGGGTAATTGGTATTACCTAGAATACATACTAAAACTTTGGGACCCATGCCATTCTGAAGAGGTCTATCTAGAACCTAAAAGGGTACTTCGGCTGTCCCCATAGGAGAAACCTTTGAAGAACCCTGTTTGGTTCCAGGAAAAACCCTTTTGGGTTCAATGTAGAACCCTTTCCACAGATGGTTCTAAATTGACCCCAAAGGGTTCTACCTGGAACCAAAAAGAGTTTTCCTATGGGGACTGCCAAAGAACCCTTTGGAAACCTTTTTTTCTAAGAGTGTACTTGTTAGATGTATGATAAGACTGTTCCATTTAATAAGGTCTGCTTTCATATTGTTGAGTAATGGGATAAAGTTACCTTTATATATTTTGTTGTAGTTCACTGACAGATAACATATGTGCATTTATAATACTCTTTGTAACCCTTTCTATTACTCACCGGCTTTACAGGACAGAATATTTTCTATCCATGTCAGCTTTCAATTATGCAATATCTACTTTCCAGTTGACTCTAAGCATAAACAAAAATATTCCTTCCAGTCATTTTCAAAGAGAGAACAGGTAAATTATTTTTCATCTAAATGAACACAGCAATTATATCCAGTTATTGTAATACTGTAACACATTTTACTGTACTATGTACTCTAGATAAATTAATGTTTAGGCACATCGTTTATAATAATCATCATCAGATTAACAGTTGTCAAAACATTGTCAAAGGCTGGTTTGTGTCAGTCAACCATTTTTAAAACCTGAGTCTGTATCTAAACTGGATGTCTCTGGTTGGATGCATGGACCCAAAGCCCCAGCGCTTGGTGTCAATATCAGGTATCTTTTCATCTGGGTTCTTGAGCTCAAAGTCAAAGTATGTGAGCATGAGGAAGACAAACTGCTTCAGCTCATTGGTGGCGAAGAAGCGTCCTGGGCACATAGTGATCCCAGCACCCCACGGCATGTTGTAGTATTTAATTTTTTTCCCACCTTTGTAAAAGTCCGTCTTTTTACCCCCCTCTGCTGTCAGGAAGCGATCATACTTATAGGTGAGTGGGTCCGGGTGGACCTCCGGGTCCATCTGGACGGCAGTGTAAGGAAACAGGGCTACTCTGTCTCCTTCTCTGATGCGGTACTCGCTTCCATCTGCCATCTTGAGGGACATGTCCTGGAGCACGGCCCTGGTGAGGACTGGGGCGGAGGTGAGGCGGAGGGTCTCCTCCACGGCGCTGTCCAGGATGGGCGTCTTTTGCAGCATGTCCTGGGTCAGGTTGATGAAAGGGCCTTCGTGCTTCACCTCCTGGCCCGTCTCCTTAAGCACCTCCTCCACTTCCCCCTGCACGGCCCTCATGGCGTCTGGGTGCTTCATGAGGTAGAAGAGCAGCCAGAAGGCAGCAGGGCCTGTGTTGCCCTGTGAGGCCCAAAGGAGAAGAAACATGTACCTGTCCTGCATGAAGTCTTCCATGCCGTGCTCCTCCCTCTCCTGCTGCTGATCGCGCACCCAGACACTGATGTTCTCCTTGGTCTTCACCTTCTGCACTGACAGCATGTTCCAGAATAGCCTCTTCAGCCTCTCAGCCTCTCTCTTCTCCCCTGGAGGCAGGACCCCATAGGCCAGATTGGGGAAGAGCTGGTCATACTTACGGAACTCAAGGAAGAGCTCCTGGGACTCCACTCTGTCGACCTCTCTGGCTTTCTCCATGCTCTCTGTGGATTTTGGTGTCTCATTACCGAACAGAGCCAGGTAACCTGCCCTGAAGACAATGTTGTAGCTGTAGTTGAACAGACCGTCCTCATTCCAGGGCATATGGTTATTATCCCCCGTCCCTACACTGTGCAGCATCAGATTCTGTAAGTTGCTCATCATAGCCTGTGTCATGACAACTAAACCGTCCCCCATCAGGTGCTTGTTGCTGGACATCTGAGGAAACCTGTGGTCGGAGTGGTAACCAAACACTTTCTGCACCAGATGTTGTGCAAACTTGCTGAAGTCCAGTTTGGTGCGGGCCTCCTTCACAATCGTCCCGAAGGACCGAGGGTCCATAAGGAATGTGAAGTAGAATCCTCCCAGCTGCACGGTGAAAATATCCCCATGCTTCCCCTTCATCCTCTCCAGGAACTTTGCTGTGTCCCTGCGGAACTCAAGGACATGGCCCAGCCAGGGGATGGGGCCCCGGTCCAGGGGGGGTTCCCCGGGTCGACGCTGCCTGAAAGCCCCCAGGAGGTAGAAGCCCCCCAGGACAGAGGCTAGCAGAGCCAGAAGGATCGGCAGCAGAAAGCCCATGGTCCTTTCTTCTTCGTTCTCACACAGACAATCTGAGCCCCGGCTAGAATTCGTTTTTTTTTTATGGCGTGATGAAACTATGACACACCTGCTAGCAGTTAATGACTAACTCGATTGCACACTAACCAGAAACCACCCACAAACGGTACAGAACAGTCTTTGTTCTTTCCAATTTAAACAAAGGTTAATACGTATAAAGGTCAGAAAAATTCTAATAATGAATTGCATATTATAGGAAGTGCAACGTATTTTGTCATTTACCATCTGTATGTTTCATAATCTGGAGAAAACAGCCCAGAAAAGAGTGCAATGGAGAGAAATCGTTGATGGACTATACTCCCAAAGTAGAAACAGTAGCAAAGTAGCTTCACAGTACATCCCAATCTCTATTTTGGGTGTGATGAATGTAAAAGTATAGTATGTTATTTTTTTCTCTCAACAATTCTAGCTAATCCCCCCCCCCCCTGAGCAGTCCATGTAGTGTGCATTTGAAAGCACCTTTAGTAACCTCAGACTGATTTCAACATTTCCCCTTTGTGTCCACAAGATGGCCTACGACATTTTGACAATAATACCTATTTCAGACAGAAGATGTGGTATAGTATGTGATTTTTGAATGACGACCACATCTCTGTACCCCAAACATCTGTAAGGCTCCTTAATCAAGAAGTGAATTTCTAGCACAGATTTAACCACAAAGTCCAGAGATGTTTACCAATGCCTAACAAACATAAAAAATAAAAAGTGAGTATGGTGAAGTTCTCTTCTGCACTGTTGAACCTATCCAGTAAATGTGGAGGAGTTAAGATGGAGTGTCACCTTGTTAATGTTCAAAAGCGGATGTCGCATCACAGGCTCTCTTTCCATTTCCCCTGAAAACCAGATGCATGAGGGTGCCCAAAGGCAAGCAAAAAAAATATATTAAAGGCCCAGTGCAGTTAAAAACATGATTTCCCTGTGTTTTATATATATTTCCACACTATGAGGTTGGAATAAGACCCGATACCTGTATTTTGGTTACAGGGTCTAAAAATGCAGGCTTCATGTCTAGGACTCGAGGTGGGATTTAATATACCATGTTTTCTTACCCCCTACCCCTTTCAGATATACAAAAATGCAGATTTGAAAAAAAGTTGGGATGGTAAAAAAAAAGTGGGATTTTTGTCTGTGTATGAAAGGGGTATAACACTTATACCACATCCAAGGCTTTATAAGGATATTTTATTACATTTGACAGGAGGAAAAACACAAAGATTAAATGCTTGACATTACAATGTTACAAAAACAGCAATGATTATTATAGTACACATTTTTGGCACAATCATAGACAGTCCTTGAGGGTCAGAATATGAGTGAACCAGACTAAAAAGATAATAAAAGCAAGAATACAGTACACACAGTAGCTTTAACTATATGTAAATTAATCTCCTACATGGAATTGGTTTTGAACATCTGTGCGTTTCTTTTTTTGTTGTTGTAAAATTTTATGATAATTTTTTACAATTATCAAGTCATTTACGGTTTCAATGCCTGAAATGTTTCATATGGATCAATTTATCTGTGAATTCAGAAAAGCTACCAAGGATTGCGTTTTTAGGGAGTAATATTGTTTCTTGTAGAATACGTCTTCTACATGTCTTCTACATGTTTCTAATACTATCTGCAAACCATTTCCTCATGACTCATCACTCAAAAATATTATATAGTACCTGATTTCAATTTTAAAATGTAATATTTCCAGCTGACTCTAAGCATAAACATTCCAGATATTTTCAAAGACAGTAAAAGTAGATGATTTGTCCTCTCTGAATAAACAAAACAATTATAAGCAGTTATTTTAATACTGTATCACTTGTTGTGGTACTAGGTACTCCAGACACATTTATGTTTAGGCACAAGATAGTTTATAGTAAACCAAATCAGATTAACAGCTCATGAGATGGAAGTTTACACTCAGTGTTGACAAGGGCTGGTTTGTCAGTCACTCATTTTTAAAACCTGAGTCTGTATCTAAACTGGATGTCTCTGGTTGGCTGCATGGACCCAAAGCCCCAGCGCTTGGTGTCAATATCAGGTATTATTTCATCTGGGTTCTTGAGCTCAAAGTCAAAGTATGTGAGCATGAGGAAGACAAACTGCTTCAGCTCATTGGTGGCGAAGAAGCGTCCTGGGCACATAGTGATCCCAGCACCCCACGGCATGTTGTAGTATTTAATTTTTTTCCCACCTTTGTAAAAGTCCGTCTTTTTACCCCCCTCTGCTGTCAGGAAGCGATCATACTTGTAGGTGAGTGGGTCCGGGTGGACCTCTGGGTCTATCTGGACGGCAGTGTAAGGAAACAGGGCTACTCTGTCTCCTTCTCTGATGCGGTACTCACTTCCGTCGGCCATCTTGAGGGACATGTCCTGGAGCACGGCCCTGGTGAGGACGGGGGCTGTGGTGAGGCGGAGTGTCTCCTCCACGGCGCTGTCCAGGATGGGCGTCTTTTGCAGCATGTCCCGGGTTAGATCGATAAAGGGGCCTTCATGCTTCACCTCCTGGCCTGTCTCCTTCAGCACCTCCTCCACCTCCTTCTTCACAGCCCCCATTGCATCTGGGTGCTTCATGAGGTAGAGAAGGAGCCAGAAGGCAGCAGGGCCTGTGTTGCCCTGTGAGGCCCAAAGGAGAAGAAACATATACCTGTCCTGCATGAAGTCTTCCATGCCGTGCTCCTCCCTCTCCTGCTGCTGATCGCGCACCCAGACACTGATGTTCTCCTTGGTCTTCACCTTCTGCACTGACAGCATGTTCCAGAACAGCCTCTTCAGCCTCTCAGCCTCTCTCTTCTCCCCTGGAGGCAGGACCCCATAGGCCAGATTGGGGAAGAGCTGGTCATACTTACGGAACTCAAGGAAGAGCTCCTGGGACTCCACTCTGTCGACCTCTCTGGCTTTCTCCATGCTCTCTGTGGATTTTGTTGTCTCATTCCCGAACAGAGCCAGGTAACCTGCCCTGAAGACAATGTTGTAGCTGTAGTTGAACAGACCGTCCTCTTTCCAGGGCATATGGTTATTATCCCCCGTCCCTACACTGTGCAGCATCAGATTCTGTAGGTTGCTCATCATAGCCTGTGTCATGACCACTAAACCGTCCCCCATCAAGTGCTTGTTGCTGGACATCTGAGGAAACCTGTGGTCGGAGTGGTAACCAAACACTTTCTGAACCAGGTTTTGTGCAAACTTTCTGAAGTCCAGTTTGGTGCGGGCCTCCTTCACAATCGTCCCGAAGGACCGAGGGTCCATAAGGAATGTGAAGTAGAATCCTCCCAGCTGTACGGTGAAAATATCCCCATGCTTCCTCTTCATCCTCTCCAGGAACTTTGCTGTGTCCCTGCGGAACTCAAGGACGTGGCCCAGCCAGGGAATGGGGCCCCGGTCCAGGGGGGGTTCCCCTGGTCGACACCACCTGAAGGCCCCCAGGAGGTAGAGTCCCCCTAAGACAGAGGCTAGCAGAGCCAGAAGGAACGGCAGCAGAAAGCCCATTGTCCTTTCCTCTTCGTTCTTTCAGAGCACATCTGTGCCCCAGCTTAAGTGCATTTTGTGTTTTCGATACCCATGACTCATGCTCCTCCCCCTCTTTTCACAGTGAGAGTGCCATTAGTATTCTAAGCACTAGGACACAGCAATGAAACAGCAATGTTCACGCAATGAAATGAAACGTGTCTAGTATATTAATATTAAGGAAAAGCATTTTTTATACATAGCTCTGCCTCAAGTATATATATTAGATGGCTCAGGGCCAGGACCATGCAGGTTTCAGCTGGTTTCAGTCAGGAGACTACAGAGAGATTTTGTGATAGGAAAACTTAATAGATCACATGTGTAGAGAGAACCTCTCTCAGATTTGTAATAGTGTTGCATTTTGGGCCTTTATGCTGTTTCATACCATAAAGAGCGGTGGAGCCAGCCCCAAAACAAGATCATTGTGAATAGAGGTAAGCTTGAAGGAGACATGCACATACATGTACATACCCAAGATATACCCAAGTCCTCCTGAATCCCTAACAAGACATGCGTGCAAAAACAAAACAATAACCCCACAATGGTCATGCAATCTATTTGCAACTATTTAAAGCCTTTGATGAAATATGCTGATTTTATGGATAGAGGCATACAACTATAATGGCCATGCTCCTTTAAACCATCCATCATTCATATAGACTTTTGTTGTTTCTATGTTTCTTCGGTGTGACTAGAAGTGACTTTTCGTAGCAGGTTAGTAGAGAATTTTAGCTCTAACTCTTTTCCTAACCTTAACCTAATTCTCCTAACCAGCTACATGAATTATTCTAACCTGCTACATTAATTATTCTAACCTGCTGCGTAAGATCTCCTAACCTGCTACGTTAATTCTTCTAACCTGCTGCGTAAGTTCTCCTAACCTGCTACAGAAAAGTCACTTCTGGTCTTAGTTGTATACTACCTAGTCAGAACCATGTTTCTCGACCTACAACTGTCCTACAATTCAAACCTTGTTGTGTAGGCTACAGTTCTCCACATCTGTTGTTGTTTTACTCTCCCTTTGTATTCTCTTTCAACCTCATTCCCACACAACGTTCAAAAGAAAACCACACCGACATTCTGAGAGATGTGTAACTTGAGTCACTGACAAAACACAACAGCCTCTCGGCAACTAACCCCCCCACCCCTCCTCCTAAAATCAACAGGAATTCAGCAAAGAAAGAAAGGATTATGGAATAGTACGAGCTTGGTTGTGAATCCTTTGGCCGTTCCCATCTGATTATTGAAAACTGTCATAATTCTTCAGCAAGTGTTTCAGTGTTTGGTCTGTGCCTTTTTCTCTAAGATAGGAAATGTTAATTATGCATTTTCAAGTCACACCAGTTATATTTTATATTTTACAGCCATTCCCTGACAAATAATGGGGGAATAGTTCCAGGCACTACATACTGCTGCTCTTTTTGCTCTTCATAGCTCACTCTGATCTGCAAAACCACCATTGGGATCAATCTCTCTCTTGACTATGTCTTCAGCAACACATTTGTTTTCTTCAGCTTGATAACCTTGAAATGCTCATTGTAGACAGTTATAGACACTGCAGATCCTGTGTCAAGCTCCATTTGGAGGGGTGTGCCTTTGATTTCTGGTGCCGCCCATATTATGCTACTGCTGGGAGAAGTCACTGGTCTTGTCCGAATACCCATACCTGCGTTTTAAATAGTAGGCCATTTGAGTATGCGAAAACATTATGTTTAATAATATGCAACATTTCAAAATTAAATGCCCAGATGTCATACTAATTTTGGCACACTTTTCCACAATGCATTGGAGTAGCTAAAGTAGCTAAACAACAAAACTAAGGCTCCTTAATTGGGAAGATGCCCGAAGTTTCTGCAGTGTTGTTCAAATGTAGGCTAAGTAGTTTTTGTTCTTCTTAAAATTAGCACCGGTATTGCGTCGTAGGCCACATTTTTGAAAACAGAAGTATTTTAAATGTATTTTAATGTAAAATTAGATTTCTGTTTTCTCACTGAAAAGTGTTTCTTGTCCTGTAGACCTTCGTAAAAGCTTTTACTAAACCATCGTATGACTTCTGAATGTGTCGGCGCCAGGGACTCGGGATGTGGCTGCGTTTTTGATGTCATGTTAAACAGGCTTTTTGAGTTGAACACATGGATTGTTTTAGTACTGTAGGCTAGGCTACAAATGTCATTATTTAATTTATAGATCAAGAAACAACAGTCATTTTGATCTTGTTCCCAATGTTCAGTGCTTTAGGTTATTACACTGATGTCCAGCGGTTCTGAATTTTCAATGTACACACAGCAAAAAATGAGGACAGCAAGTATGGGTATTCGGACACGACCAGTGACTTCTCCCAGCAGTAGCATAATAGGGGCGGCACCAAAAAACAAAGGCACACCCCTCAAAATGGAGCTTGACACAGGATCTGCAGTGTCTATAAATAAAGATCAAATTCAAAAATATGGTACGGTATAGATTGAATGTGATGAGCTGTCTATAGGTAGGCTATCACATTCAACCTATACCCTAGAAGACCATATTTATTCTTTAAACTTTATTTATTAACTAGGCAAGTCAGTTAGGAACCAATTCTTATTTACAATGACAACCCACCGTTCCCCGGTAGGCCAACTGCCTTGTTCAGGGGCAGAACGGGAGAATTTCTACCTTGTCAGCTCAGGATTCGATCCAGCAACCATTCGGTTACTGGCCCAACGCTCTATACACTAGGCTTTTATCCTATTTAAAAAGTACTAAAGACAGAAATATAATTTGGTTCCATTTAAACATATTTATTAGTAAAACCAGTGTTGTAACATACAGTTGAAGTCGGAAGTTTACATACACTTAGGTTGGAGTCATTAAAACTTGTTTTTCAACCACTCCACAAATTTCTTCTTAACAAACTATAGCTTTGGCAAGTCGGTTAGGACATCTACTTTGTGCATGTTACCCTTCCAATGAGCTTATCATATAAACTACAAGGTGAAAAGTACGGTTTACTTCACTTTAAACGGTAACAGCCGTTTACAGTCTTTCTTTAGTTTTTCATTCTTACTCTCACCAATTCACTTAAACTATATTTCTGTATTTCCCATGGGCTTCACCAGAGTACCCCCTAGTGGCTGGATTACAACTGTATTAAGCCCCTTACAACACCCCCCTGCAAAAACGAAATGTTGTCCCAAACATTTCACTGGCCTCAAAACAAACATAGGATGTAAGTACTGGTCATGAGAACAACGGAGAAAACTGGCCTAACAGCCATATAACTATCTAGACATGTCCATTCTGCCTTTATGGGCAAAGATGCAACCCCCACTAAACATTATCACACTGTGATTAGTAAAGGTAAACAAGAAAATATATACACATCAGAACATCTCTAGTTGGTATCCTGATAAGAGCTTGGCAGCCCAAAAGTGTTGTAGGTTAGAATGTCTCTGGGCCTCCTCTGCCCCTCCTCTGCCGGGGGGGTTATAGTTCCTCACTATTATCTGATACCAGCTGTGTGCTACTCCATCTGCTCTCTTCATCCCTACGTGGCCTATTGATGAACACTGGATAAGAATCCTCATCTGAGCTCTCAGAATCAGCGCTCTCCCCATTTTGCTGCTTTTGCTGGGGTGGTTTCAACAGGTTCCTCAAATGGTAGTGAAATACATGACACAAACATATTTCGATGCAGAACCCGGGCCCTGCCTGTACCCCTCGGGTTTGACCTCATAGACAGGGATGTCATCACCTTTCCTGGTTATCACCACATGTATTTGGTTCTCCCAGTGTGATCTTAGCTTTCCCGGCCCCCCACGTTCTGACATGTTCCTCACCAGTACACGATCCACTGAGACCAGAACCAAACTCATTTTCTTCCGATCATAGTAGGCTTTTCCCTTTGCTGTTGATTTTTCCATGTTGCTACTGGCGATGTTATAGGCTTCCACCATCTGTTGCTGCCACTTCTTAGCATAATCCTGGTATGATGTCTCCTGTTCCTTTATCTGTAACCCAAAGACAAGGTCAACAGGTAGCAGTGGAGCCCTTCTAAATAGCAGGAAATACGGTGAGAACCCAGTAGCATCACTGGTGGTACAATTATATGCATGAATGACCTTGTTCAGATAATCACCCCAGTTGGCCTTTGTTCTCTTCATCTAGTGTGCGCAACATTGACAACAGTGTACAGTTAAATCTCTCCACCGGATTCCCCTGTGGATGATATGGAGAGGTTCTGGAATTGGCTATTCCCATACAGTTCTGCAAGGCTCTGAATAACTGATTTTCAAACTCCCTTCCCTGATCATGATGGATTTTTGACAAAAAGCCAAACTTTGGGGAAAAATCTTCGAGAAGCTTTTTTGCTGCAGTTTTCCTTG
This sequence comes from Oncorhynchus kisutch, assembly GCF_002021735.2. NCBI lineage: Eukaryota > Metazoa > Chordata > Actinopteri > Salmoniformes > Salmonidae > Oncorhynchus > Oncorhynchus kisutch. Next base: position 13,834,661 of record NC_034200.2, on the reverse strand, counting down.
ACTTATTTATGGTGGGGTAGGCTTGTGCAAATTTGGTAAAGTTATCTAAAATAACTCAAATGTACTCATAGTCCCCTCTGCTTTTCTCCAAATGCACGTAGTCAATTGAAATTATCTCAAAAGGAGCTGCAGCTCGTACATGTTGCATTGGGGCCCAAGTTATTATACTGGGTTTCTTTTGTTTGATACACTTACACACTTTAGTGATAAAGTGTTCAATGTCATGTTGCATGCGCGGCCAATAAAAGCGTCCTCGTGCTAAGTTCAACACTCTTTCTGTTCCTAGATGGGCCATTTCAGTGTGTAAGTACTTGTAAATCAGTGTTCTGTACTGACTTGGTACCACAACTTGTGTCCTTTTTGCTGTTTTCCTCTGTAATAATCCATCTGGTGAGACATGGAGCCTGTTCCACTCTTGCAGTAACTGTTTGACTTTGTATGACCCTTGTTGACATTCTGTTGGTTTAGGCTTAGTCCTTAATCCGGGGCCACCTGCCTTTCACAGCACCACCCCTTTGACTGAGGGATTGACCTTCTCCCTAGCACCACGCTGCCCCAGGGACATCTGTACTCTCTGTCGGGACCAGAGACCAAGGCTATGGAGACCTACATTGCAGACTCCCTAGCTACAGGATTTATCAGTCCCTCTTCCTCTCCCGCTGGCGCAGGGTTCTTCTTCATGGAGAAAAAGGAAAAGACCCTGCGCCCATGCATTGATTACCGGGGACTCAATGACATTACTGCTCCAGGGGGCCAGTATTTTCTCCAAGCTGGATCTACGAAACGCCTACCACCTGGTGCGGATATGAGACGTGGACGAGTGGAAGATCGCCTTCAACATGGCCAGCGGCCACTACGAATATCTGGTCATGCCCTTTGGCCTCACCAACGCCCCTGCCGTGTTCCAGGCTCTGGTGAATGATATTCTCTGTGACATATTGAACCGGTTTGTCTTCATCTACATTGATGACATCCTCATTTTAACCCGCTCCCCCCAAGAACACGTGCTCAACGTCCGACAGGTTCTCCAGCGCCTTCTGTGGAATCAGTTGTTTGTTAAGGCATAAAAGTGTGAGTTCCATCACTCCCCCTTTCCCTTTCTGTGCTACATCATCTGTTGGGAGTGTCGAGATGGATCCAGCGGTGTTGGATTGGCCTCAGCCTACGTCCAGGGTGCAGCTGCAACGCTTCCCGGTTCCCGGTTACAGCACCCTGGCCTCCCCCTGTCTGCACTCACCTCTACCAGGGTTCCATTCCCGTGGTCTTCTGCCACTGACTGGACGTTCCGGGACCTTAATCACTGCTTCGCCACCGCTCCTATCCTGGTTCATCCTGACCCTCCCTGTCAGTTTGTGTCTGAGTGGGGGCTGTCCTGTCCCAACATTCTGCCCTTGCCCATGAGCCAGATAACCGGGCCCAGATAACCGGATGTTTGTGCCTGACGCTATCCGCTACGCGGTCCTGGAGTAGGCCTATTCCTCCAGGCTTGCCTGTCACCCAGGCTCTCTTCGGACCCTGGCCTTCGTGCGACAACTCTTTTGGTGGCCTTCATGGTTCCAGATGTTGTTGCGTTTGTCGCCGCCTGCACGGTCTGTGCAAAGAACAAGACTCCTCGGCAAGGTCCGGCTGGTCTTCTCCAACCACTGCCTGTCCCTCACCGTCCCTGGTCCCAAATATCCCTGGATTTCGTTATGGATCTCCCCCCGTCTGTGGGCAACACTGCCACCCTGACTGTGGGAATGACCGGTTTTCCAAAGCCGCCCACTTTATTCCTCTCCCCAAACTACCCTTGACCAAGGAGACGGACCAGCTTTTCGTGCAGCACATCTTCCGGATCCACGGACTCCCGGTGGACATGGTCTCATTTTGGCACACTTTCCAAAAATGCATTAGAAGATAGCCCTAGCCCTAGCTCCATAATCGGGAAGATGCCCAACACTTCTGCAGTGTTCAAATGTAGGCTAAGTACCGAAAAGTACCAAAAACTTAATGTCAACCTGGTATAGAGAATGTTTTAAATGTTTTAAAAACAATGAGTCTGGTGTAAAGAGAAATAACAGACTCACTTAATGGTTTCTGATGAGGTTTGATCACCCTCAATTTAAATATAATATGTAAACAATGATAATTGGAAAGAAGTTTATAATATAAGAGTTCTAATTGTGATTTGGACCTCGAGAAGGAGAGAGAGAGTGCCGCCTCTGAATAGTCTATTTTACAATTGCTTGAATTGCTTGATTGGGTGGAGGATAGGGTGTTTTATATGAGAAGATTTTATTTGAGAATGGCATGACAACTGTTCTTGATTCCATTCTAAAAGTAGAAATAATGGAGAATGCTTTGGAAGCGCTGACTGCTGAACTTTTTGCTATACATACCACGGTCTTACAAAATAGATTGGCTATCCTTGTGTGTGTGTGTGTGGGGGGGGGGGGGGGGGGGGGGGGGGGGGGTTGTGCAGTGGTGGGGGCAGAGTGTTGCCACTTTTTCACCCTTTAATGGGGATCCAAATTACACTAATGGCTATGATAGTACCTGCAGACCACCCTTTTCTGTGTAAAATGCCAATTTCTCTGAAACCAAAAGGTTTTCGATTCTGTCTGACAACTCTCAGGTATGTCATGTATGGTAATACCCATAGTTTTCATGGCATCAAAAGGGGAAATCTGACAACGCTCTGAATTTACGAGCGCACTGAGCACACTCTGGCACCCAAGACTGAATTTACATACACACCCTTAGGCCTTACAGTATATTAATATCTCTATTTTGGGTGTGATAAAAGTAAAAATATAGTTGAAATGATTTTATGTCAGTGATAAAGATCTAATAGTGTATAGTGAATAGTGTTTATAGTGTTTATGATAAACTGTTCTATTTCATCTTCTATTTCATCTTCTGAGCATTTAATTGGCCTGTAAAAGTGAACTCTTTAAGGCACGTGTCAAACACATGCCATGGAGGACAGAGTGTCTGCGGGATTTCGCGCCACCCTTGTACTTGATTGCTGAATTAAGGCCACTAATTAGTAAGGAACTCCCCTCACCTGGTTGCCTAGGTCTTAATTGAAAGGGAAAAAACAAAGACCCGCAGACACTGCCCTCCGTGGAATGAGTTTGACATCCCTGCTTTCGTGAAATGAGTTTTTCATCCCTGCTTTAAGTTATACTATGTTTCATCTAAAAGATAAGAGTATTGTGAAATACTGTCTGCTATCCTTCTAAAGGGCAACTAACTCTAGGCCGTTGACATCAACTTTCAGGTGGTGCACAAGAATCAACAATTCATGATGCATTGATGGATGTTCTGGATATTTGTTAATACCGTCTCTAATACCACAATGTCAGAGGATTTGATGTGGCGTTGAAATGTAGACACAGGAAAAGTAAGAGTCTAAATATTTTGGATCTAAAGACAGTAATTTGGGAAATGTTGAAAACACACCCTTCAAGTTTACATTTAACTACAGTGTGCATATTATGGGCTCATTTGGATGTGTGAAAGTTCATGTGCTTGATTACTGTAGGGCAGCAATCTACTACAGTACTAAGCACATACTATCCCTTATCTTGTCACTGAGGAGCCTAGAAACTATTTTTTGAAATGATCTGTGTACTACAGGATAACGGTGTTAACTTCTCTTGCCTCATGCTGCCCCCATCTGGCCAATAATAGTGGTGTGAGTTTGTTTAATATACCGCCACTGACCTTTAGTCAGTGGGCATTCCGAGTCTTTCCTTCAAAATGCTTAAAAGTCGGCCTAGAAACATTAATCTTTTTCAAATATCCAATGCAAAGCCCAAAAGGTAGGCTACCATTGTGACAGATCGTGAAGCGCACGTTCAAATACATTTTTACCTGACCAAATTATTAGATGACGTTTTTTTTTTTACGCATTGGACAAGATTGATGTGCTTTTCACACAATTGATTGTTTCTGCAGTGTGGATTCACCCTCTTTGGAAAAATTATTTTGTAAGTAATAGCAGTATGCAAATAAGGGAGCCAAATGAATGGCTCTTTCACTGATGCGATTCAGTTCCCCACACCAAAAAAGAGCCGTTTGTTCGCAAACGACCCATCACTACTGACCATACATTCTTCTTGACAAAGGGGTCACAGTAAAATTGTTTACCTATTGGCAGTCTTCTAGGGGGCATTTTTAAGTAGTCCAATCTGTCTGAGTCTACTTATCAATGATTGTGTCCTGTCGTGGCAGGAATTAGAGTGGGAAGTTTGATCGGTCAAAGTAGTTTCATGTTTAATGGGGAAACAAATGAAAATGTTGTTTACTTTAATACACATAAGTGAATTTGTCCCAATACTTTAGTTCCCCTAAAATTGGGGACTATGTACAAAAAGTGCTGTAATTTCTAAGCGGTTCACCCGATTTGGATGATATGCACTTTAACCTCATATTCATTGTATCATTTCAATTTTCCACACAATTGTCGTTGTCCCAATACTTTTGGAGCTCACTGTATATGTTATCGTCAAGAAGAATAAACAACTTTCCTGTATGATGTATTATGCATTAGAGTAGACTTAATTCTGGGGGGAAAAAAATCGTTTCTGAAATCCTAAAACCCAGTGTTCAATGTGCTATTCTAGCAAAGCAAACCTGCTTTTGAGTAAGCACTATGATAAAGTCAGCATTTAGTCTGTAGTTATTAGGCATTTCCTGGTATTTGTCATAATCTTTTCCTATTCTTATTCCCCTGTTTTAAAGCAGCAAAGTAGCCTATTAGTATCATTTATGTAAAATCATAACTGAGATTTAAATGGAAACACTATAACACTAAACACTATAGCATGCAGCTCACAGATATAACAGCATATCAGCATTGAACTGATGTTTTTTTTTTGCCATCATGTACACTTTGTAGCCTTTTAATGCTGAGGTAGACTACCATCCCACCCGCATCAGGCTGACCCAATTGTCCCTTGGCAGAGGCCATGTCACACCTCTGTGTTACCCACCAGGTTCCCAGGGACCTCAAATCAGCTGAGCTGGTCAGCCAAGGAAAAGGAAAAGCTGAGGAAAAGCCTCCATCCTGGACTTCCTCAACGTGTGTTAGTGCGTCACTGACCATGCGACCACTTACACTATCACTTTGACGACTACCATCAGTCCAATTCCTATCACTGTGTGTGAGTGTGCCTGTCTGTCGTGAGTGTGGAATAAAGCACGGTCGGTACATCTGTCTCCTAATGGTCATTATCCGCGTTCCAACAGAGGCGTTGGGACAGTACCTATATATTAATCCAGCACCTCTATCGGAGTCCACCGCCAGTTGGTGGCTGTCTTTTTCATCAGGCCTAGTGTCAATCTCATATCTGGTTGTAATTTTGGCCCTATATCCCTTAAAGCCACTCTAAATCTTCTTGCAAACATCTGAGTTAATCTGAATTAACATTTTAGTTAGGTTTGAACTCAATAGACTCATATAGAGGCTCATGAAATGTTACTTAATTAACCTCTATATACCTATTCATAGGCTATAGCCTATCTATATAGACCTCTAATCGTAAAGATTATTTAGGGATAGGAAACAGCCTAGAAATAGATATTTCAGAATATTATAGCATGCAATCAAATCAAATTTTATTTGTCACATGCTTCATAGACAACAGGTATAGACTAACAATGAAATGCTTACTGTTAATGAACCAAGTGTGTCTGTCTGTTAGTCAGTTCCATCTATGTAGAATATATAGGTCTAGTATAGATAGGTGAGTTGTATGAAATAATCAGATTCATGAAAATCCATTCATATCATGAGATCCGAATCGACTGACTCTGGTACATTCCGTTCGGTCCTTGTTAGCAGATATCCTTTGGACATTCAACTCTGACATCACTGAAGATGACATTTAAAATGGTTAAGGTTAGTTAAGGGTCATGGTTAAAGTTAGAGTTTAGGGTATGGACATCCCAAGGATCCCTTATAGCACTAACCCTTTATGTTCCAGCAAGCAGTGCATGCCCATAGAGATAGTTAGAGGACTCATATTAATATCTGTGCCATTATAGCACCTGTGACAGCATGCGGATCTCCATTGAGTCTAGAATCCATAGGAATCCCCACCCAATTGATGACTTTGACTACTTCGACATGGCGGAAGCATGGTGAAAGCCCTCAATGGGTCTGCCCCTGGTATAACAGACTTTTGGCCACTCCTTATCCCAGTCTGCTGCTCCCACATGCTTCAAGAGAGCTAAGGTAACTGAGCTAAATGACTACCATCCCGTTGCACTCACTTCCGTCATCATGAAGTGCTTTGAGAGATTAGTCAAGGACCATATCACCTCCACCCTAGACCCACTCCAATGTGCTTACCGCCCCAATACGTCCACGGACGACTCAATCCCAATCACACTGCAAACTGCCCTAACTGGAATACCTATGTAAGAATGCTGTTCATCGACTGCAGCTCAGCATTTAACACCATAGTACCCTCCAAACTCGTCATTAAGCTCGAGACCCTGGGTCTCGACCCCACCCTGTGCAACTGGGTCCTGGACTTCCTGATGGGCCGCCCCCAGGTGGTGAGGGTAGGTAACAACATCTCCACCCCGCTGATCCTCAACACTGGGGCCCCACAAGGGTACGTTCTCAGCCCTCTCCTGTACTCCCAGTTCACCAATGACTGCGTGGCCATGCACGCCTCCAACTCAATCATCAAGTTTGCAGACGACACTACAGTGGTAGGCTTGATTACCAACAACAACGAGACGGCCTACAGGAAGGAGGTGAGGGCCCTCGGAGTGTGGTGTCAGGAAAATAACCTCACACATGTCAACAGGCTGTATCCCCGCCTGGTACGGCAACTGCTCCGCCCACAACCGCAAGGCTCTCCAGAGGGTAGTGAGGTCTGCACAACGCATCACCGGGGGCAAACCACCTGCCCTCCAGGACATCTACACTACCCGATGTCACAGGAAGGCCAAAAAGATCATCAGGGACAACAACCACCCTAGACACTGCCTGTTCACCCCGGTATCATCCAGAAGGTGAGGTCAGTACAGGTGCATCAAAGTGGGGACCAAGAGACTGAAAAACAGCTTCTATCTCAAGGCCATCAGACTGTTAAACAGCCATCACTAACATTGAGTGGCTGCTGCCAACATACTGACTCAACTCCAGCCACTTTAATAATGGAAAAATTTATATCACTAGCCACTTTAAATAATGCCACTTTATATAATGTTTACATACCCTACATTACTCATCTCATATGTATATACTGTACACTATACCATCTACTGCATCTTGCCTATGCTGTTCGGCCATCACTCATTAATATATTTTTATGTACATATTCTTATTCATTCCTTTACAATTGTTAGGTTAGATTACTTGTTAGATATTACTGCATGGTCGGAACTAGAAGCACAAGCATTTCGCTACACTCGCATTAACATCTGCTAACCATGTGTACGTGACAAATAACATTTGATTTGATAAGAATTGTTAAATTGCTACAATCTCCAATATATTTTCTAATGTAAAGATGATGTCAAGGTTTCACTGTACTTTCCAATACAACCCCATGTCACTGATATTTGAACTTATACTCATTGTGAATAACATCTTTCTAGATTTATGTTATAAAGTAACTCTCTGTAATTCTCAAGATTTTTCTGATTTCAGCCAAGATGTCTGCAGTTGAATATGATAAAGGAGAGTTAAAATGTATGCGAAAGGCAAAGGAGAATCCTTTTGTTGCAATTAGTGATTAGTATACAACACACGCACACGCACACACACGCACACGCACACGCACACGCACACGCACGCACACGCACACGCACACGCACACGCACACACGCACACGCACACACACACACACACACACACACACATATCCATCATAGATTAGTTCTCATGAACATCTATGATTACATCACCAAATGAAAGCAAGATATGAACCTGCACATAATATGAAGGTTTGCAGAGACAATCTTTTGACATTTATCCAAAGACACCCTAAAATGGTGCCCCATGTTAAAGTGTACTTAATGTGACAAAAAAAACAAAAATCCTTCTGAGGCAGCAGAAGTTAATTAAATATACTGTTGTACACTATACACAGTCAACATTTGTTGTTATTTTGTACTGTTGTATTGATGTTGATATTGACTGTGTGTCTTCAAGTGTCATTGTCCTATAGGCCCAGTTGTCCTTTATATTCTGTACTCTACTTTATCTGTTGTTGTTTTTTGCATTTCAAGGAATGGCAGGATTCTTTACCACCGTGGGCTACAGACTGTTCAAGTTGAAGATCTGTGGATGCATGACGATGTCAGTGCACCTTAAAGACATGGGTGTAATGGCTCAAGGATTTGTGATGGGAGCTATGACCATTGGCATGTACATTTTTACATGACATTGGACCCCGTTGAAACATGGGGGCTGTTTGAGGAAGCAAGATCAATGAGTTAGCCAGCTGTCCCGGAAAATCTGAGACAACATGATGTTTTCGAGAAATATAGACATGAAATTGGCATATAATTAGCATATAATTATCTCTTGTGGACAGACAAATGTAACTGGAATTGAAGCATTTGCCAACCATTTGTCAACAGAGGGTGGGATACGACAACTAACGACGAACTTTGCTCTGGTGCACAGATTTTCCACCACTGACCATTTGGACAAATCACAATTTTACAAGGGCCATTTGGCACATAGACTTGCCTAGAACTTGGAAAGAGAGGAGGGTGGAGCTACCGCCTTGCTTCCGCTCCTTGTTCCATTAGCTTTTCTAACACGTTTCCTCCCAGAACTTAATCGAGCACCTGATGCATTTACGCAATATTTTAGTTCTGGATTTCCGAGATTAGGTATAATTGACTCGACATCCTAACAATGCATTTGCAAGTTTAGCTCTCAAAATTAATCTGAAAATCAAGAAATATACTTGACTGCTTTCAAAGTTAGCTGGCTAACATGATGATCCTGCTTTCTGGAACATCCCAATGGGATAAACGCAATATGCAACAATTTCAAAGATTTCACTGAGTTACAGTTCAAATCCGTGATTGGGAGTCCCATAGGGTAGCACACAATTGGCCCAGCGTCGTCCGAGTTTGGCTAGGGTAGGCCGTTATTGTAAATAAGAATTTGTTCTGAAATGATTTGCCTACTTAAATGAAGGTTACATTAAAAAATATAAAAAAAGAGTGTCCTTTTATTGTCCCCAGCACAAGGTGCACCTGTGTAATGGTCATGCTGTTTAATCAGCTTTTTGATATGCCACACCTGTCAGGTGGATGAATAATCTTGCTAAAGTTGAAATGCTCACTAACAGCGGTATAATCAAATTTGTGTACAACATTTTAGAGAAATACACTTTTTGTGCGTAAGGAACATGTTTTCGTATTTGTTTTTGGTTACTACATGATTCCATATGTGTAATTTCATAGTGTTGATGTCTTCACTAATATTCTACAATGTAGAAAATAGTCAAATAAAGAAAAACCCTTGAATGAGTAGGTGTGTCCAAACTTTTGACTGGTACTGTGTATACAGTGACTTCGGAAAGTAATCAGACCACTTGACTTTTTCTACATTTAGTTACGTTACAGCCTTATTTATTTTTTTATATCTCAGCAATCTACACACAATACCCCATAATGACATATCAAAACGTATTAAAAATAAAAAAACAGATATTATTATTTCCATTAAGTATTCAGCCCATTTTTTCAAGCTCAGCTGCATCCTGTTTCCATTGATCATCCTTGTTCCTACAACTTCATTGGAGTCCACCTGTGGCACACAGTTGCCAGGGCATACCAGGGCAAAAACCAAGACATGAGGTCGAAGGTATTGTCCTTAGAGCTCAGAGATAGGAATGTGTCGAAGGCACAGATCTGGGGAAGGGTATAAAAAATATTCTGCAGCATTGAAGGTCCCCAAGAACACAGTGGCCTCCTTCATTCTTAAATGGAAGATGTTTGAAACCATCAAGACTCTTCTTAGAGCTGGCCGCCTGGTCAAACTGAGCAATCGAAGAAGAAGGGTCTAGGTCAGGGAGGTGACCAAGAACCTGATGGTCACTCTGACAGAGCTCTAGAGTTCCTCTGTGGAGACGGGAGAACCTTCCAGAAGGACAACCATCTCTGGACAACCATCTCTGCAGCACTCCACCAATCAGGCCTTTAAGGTAGAGTGGCCAGACGGAAGCCACTGCTCAGTAAAAAGCAAATGACAGCCCGCTTGGAGTTTGCCAAAAGGCACCTAACGACTGATGAAAATCAAGATTGAACTCTTTGGCCTGAATGCCAAGCATCACGAAACCTAGCACCATCCCTACGGTGAAGCATGGTGGTGGTAGCATCCTATTCCAGAGTGCTCAGGACCTCAGACTGGGGCGAAGGTTCATCTTCCAAAAGGACAAAGACCCAAAGCACACAGCCAAGACATCGCAGGAGTGGCTTCGGGACAAGTCTCTGAATGTCTTTGAGTGGCCCAGTCAGAGACCGGACTTGAACACGATCGAACATCTCTGGAGAGACCTGAAAATACCTGTATAGCAACGCTCCCCATCCAACCTGACAGAGCTTGAAAGAATCTGCAGAGAATAATATATTTTTGTATCTACACACATTACCTTTTTTGTGGAATGCATACACATTTTGATCGGATGTGGTTGGAATGGTGTGTAATGTTACAACCACCAATTTACAGACACAAGCAACATACTAATATTTTGGCACAGTGTTGCGGGGTTTGTGGTGAAATACACTATATATACAAAAGTATGTGGACACCACTTCAAATTAGTGGATTTGGCTATTTCAGCTACACCTGTAGAATCAAGCACACAGCCATGCAATCTCTATAGACAAATATTGACAGCTCAGTGACTTTCAACGTGGCACCGTTATAGGATGCCACCTTTCCAACAAGTCAGTTAGTGAAATTTCTGCCCTGCTAGATCTGCCTGGTCAACTGAAAGTGATGTTATTGTCAAGTGGAAATTTCTAGGATCAACAATGGCTCAGCTGTGAAGTGGTAGGCCACATAAGCTCACAGAACGGGAATGCTGAAGCACGTAGCGTGTAAAAATTGTCTGTCCTCGGTTTCAACACTCACTACCCAGTTCCAACCTGCCTCTGGAAGTCACATTAGCACAACAACTGTTCATCAGGGGCTTCATGAAATGGGTTTCCATGGTCAAGCAGCCGCATACAAGCCTAAAGATCATCATGCCTGATGCCAAGCGTCGGCTGGAGTGGTGTAAATCTCACTGCCATTGCACTCTGGAGCAGTGGAAACGCGTTCTCTGGGGTGATGAATCACGCTTCACCATCTGGTAATCCAACCTTCAAATCTGGGTTAGGCGGATGCCAGGAGAAATCTACCTTCCCTAATGCATAGTGTCGACTGTAAAGTTTGGTGGATGAGGAAAAATGGTCTGGGGCTGTTTTTCATGATTCAGGCTCGGCCCCTTAGTTCCAGTGAAGGGAAATCTTAACGCTACATCATACAATAACATTCTAGACAATTCTGTGCTTCCAACTTTGTGGCAACAGTTTGGGGAAGGCCCTTTCCTGTTTTAGCATGACAGTTCCCTGTGCACACAGTGAGGTCCATACAGAAATGGTTTGTCAAGATCGGTGTGGAAGAACTTGACTTGCCTGCACAGAGCCCTGACCTCAACCCCATCGAACACTTTTGGGATAAATTGGAACGTCGACTGCGAGCCAGGTCTAATCACCCAATATGCGTGTCCGACCTTACTAATGCTCTTGTGGCTGAATGGAAGTCTCCACTGCAATGTTTTAACATGTCGTGGAATGGAGGCTGTATTATCAGCAAAGGGGAGGGACCAACTCCATATTGATAACCATGATTTTGGAATGAGATGTTCGACGAGCAGGTGTCCACATACTTCTGGTCATGTAGTTTATGCCCTAAAACAGATATGGCCACTCATCAACTCAGATTGTATTTGCCACCGAATACAACAGACCTTACCATGAAATGCTTTCTTACAAGCCCTTAACCAACAATGCAGTTTAAAGAAAAATAAGAGTTAAGAAAAATATTTACTAAAGTAAAAAAAAAGAAGAGCAACAATAAAATAACAATAACGAGGCAATATACAGGGGGCACCGGTACCGAGTTAATGTGCGGAGGTACAGGTTAGTCGAGGCAATTAAGGTAATATGTAGGTAGGGGTAAAGTGATAGGCCAAATCTCCACTGAAGTTGCTTACCAAGAAGACAGTGAGAGGCAGAGTTACAGTTTTGACTTAAATCTACTTGAAAATCTATGGCAAGACCTGCAAATGGTTGTCTAGCAATGATCAATAACTAATTTGACAGATCTTGAATAACTTTGAAAAGAATAATGGGCAAATGTTGCTCAATCCAAGTGTGGAAAGCTCTTAGAGACTTACCAAGATAGGTGCTTCTACAAAGTATTGACTCAATGGTGTGAATATTTATGTAAATTAGATTTTTCTGTATTTCATTTTCGATAAATGTGCAAATATTTCTAAAAACATGTTTTCACTTATTCATTATGGTGTACACTTGCATGTGCCACCGCTTACAATCTCCCCACCTGTTGCGCGGTGCGTGCCTCCAAGGAGGGACCCGTTGCCATGGATACACTAGCGTTCGATCGGACGAGGAAGTGTACCAATACCAAAACAGCTCTACACACGTTTCGTGAACTGTGACATGTCAAGCTTATAACCACAGATATCTCAATTGTTCAGCAACCTGTGTATTGTTATGTTGTAGCTCGACGCAGAACGTTGTTACAAAGGTGAGTTGTAAATGAATAGTTTAATCTCCTGCCTGTTATAACAGCTAACGTTCGCTAGCTAAGTTAGCTAAACTAACGTTAGTTAGCTGACCTTAATAACGTCCTTAGCCAACGCCGGGCTATCTTAAAATATGATGCTAGTGAGGTTTAAAACCTCTGAGACTAGGCCTAAGCATACTTTACACGAAGTGAATTGTTAATTACATTAAACATATTTTGTTTGGATGGAGGTCTAGTGTCTTGTAACCATAACCACCCCACCCCTCCTCTCCACCCCTCCTCTCTCTATACAACCGTTGTAGACCGAGGATATTTTAGGATATTCGGTGAATATTAGATTTTCTCTCATCAATAACTATTGAACAAAGCATGCCATGGCTATAAAGATGGTATATTCTGAATCGTCTGGATGGAGAAATATCCACACCTTTATTATTATTTTTGTAATAATACGATTTGGGGATTTCAATCTTCAATAGTTCTTACACAAAGGGAGAGATTATTATGTGCCGTGTGTATTTCATTATTTATTTATTTTTGCAAAAAATTCTAAAAACCTGTTTTCGCTTTGTCATTATGGGGTATTGTGTGTAAATTGATGAGGAAAACAGTTAATTTAATACATTTCAGAATAAGGCTGTAACATAACAAAATGTTGATAAACGGAAGGGGTCTGAATACTTTCCGAATGCACTGTATACTTTTCTTAGTCATGGCACGCTTTGTGTAAGAGTATTGAAGATTGAAAGCTACAAATAATAATATAAAAATACATTTCAACCAAAACAAAGCTGTGGTGTTTTCTCCATCTTCCCCTTATTCAGAATCTACCATCTTCATAGTCATAGCATGCTTGATTCAATAGCTATTGACGAGAGAAAACCGGAGATCCAATATTAAACACATTTTTACCTTGATCTGTTCTAGCTCCTGTTTGTGTTTCATGGAAATTAGCACGTAACTGTAACTGTACACATTAGCATTTCAAATACAGGTCTAGGTCAACTGTACGTTCCTATGTAACTACCATGTAAATGCATGTCATTAAGAATGCATTACATCATTTAAATGGACCCCAAATTAACGGTGTTAGTTAGCTATCTACCCTTTTCTTTGTTTTGTCAGCCAAATTAAGTGTTAACATTTATTTTCAACACCAAGGGACTGGAATTTCTGGGTTGAACATTTCTGTACAACATGGAAGAAGATGATGGACTAAAGGATAACCTTCGTCTACAGTTCCAGGCTCTGCAGGAGCAACAAGAGAAGCGTCTCCAGAGAAGACTAGAGAAACAGAAGAAGGAGCAGAAGGCCACTGAGATCCAGGACAATCTGGACCTGTCCCAGCTAGACATTCATCGCGCGGATGATTGTAGTAAAAAGTGAGCTCTATGAAATATTATTAGGTTATATTATTAAAGTTAGACAAAGTTTCCTCCCCCAATACAGCCTAACATTATGCTTACTGTAGGCATTGTAGCATTACGAATTCATTATATGTACCTATCTCATTATTACCCAAATGGATTAGTGTTTGGAGCAATTGTTTTGGACTAAGGCTTTCATTAGCTTTGAAATAGCAATTGTAGCACAATGCAAGTTGTGGGTCTTTTAGGGGAGAACTTTCATAAACCTAAATATGACTGTTTTTATTGTCGTTTGTAATTGGAGGGAATTTATCATCCTCCATATTAAAATGTTGACTTTAATGGGTTTTTAATCCCCACAGGCTGTTACAGAATGAAAATGAACAGTTGCAGGACCAGGTGAGGGAGTTGAGGGATGAAAATGGCCGACTATTCAAACTAGTGAGCGAGAAAGACTTTGAGATTAAACATCTGAAGAAGAAGAGGGAGGAAGACAGGCTGGCTTTGGCAGGTATTGTACAGTATATGAAACAACTTGAATGAACAATTTATCTTTTGGGTTGATAAGCATTGGATTTGGCTACATTCAGAGTAAAACTATGATATATATGTTTTTGTCTTTGTTTTATTCTCACTTTCAGAGCTCCATTTGACTTTGGGAATGTTGTCTAAAGTGGCATATGTCCTTTTTTGTGTGATTTTATGACTATCTTGTCCAAGGTACATCTGGCTTGGCGGGTGATGCGGCAGCTACCAAGATTGTTGAGCTTTCTAAGAGGAATCGAGAGTTTGCTTCTGAAATGGAACGAGAAAAAGTTAAAGCAAAACAAACTAGCAACAGAGTGAAAGAGCTTGAGAAAGAGGTAAATGGGATGTTTAAAGAACTTATCATTTAACATTGCTATAACGAAGAGTCACAACAACTGTAACAAACCCGAATTCCATCTCATGTCCAGTCTGTCAATTGACAATGACATTTGGATGCAAAATCCCAATTTTATACATAAATGCCCGAGACTTTCCACTTCTTGACCCAATCGGCCATTTGTCAGCGGTATTGCTTTATAGACTGATGATGTAAGCTCTTGACTGGATGGGTAAGTAATTAAAATAATTGCAATTTTGTTAAATCCTCTAGCTCCAGAGTGCTTTGTTGCTTAGTCCTCCTGGGAAGAAGATGGATGTAAAGCCACAAGACATGAGGTCATCCCAGGACTTCCAGGAGGTAATTAGTCTTAATGACTAATCATCATTTTTAAGCCGTGAACAAATATGAGCCAATACTCAAGAGAACACTGCCACATAGAAATGCTTATGTTGTTGTAGCTGTGATTGCATTTCAGCAAAAACCTTTTGTACATGTTTATTCTAAGCAAACCCGGCTAATTGTATTTGTGTCAATATTGTGACTTTTCAATGACAGCTATGACTGTGTTCCTCTCACCAACAGAACAGTCCAGTGGTAAAATCTCTACAGGAAAAACTATCTGCTGCACAATTCAAGATGACAGAATATCGAAACCAGATTCAAGCTGTCAAGCAGGAATTGAAAATAGCTCAGAAGGTGTGTATACAGCCGTTTGTTAAAAGTTCAAACAGTTCAAAGCTTATGACATACTATTCCAGGCATGTTTTTGTTCCTACTGTAGGTGTTATCCAGTGAGATAGGAGAGGAAGTCAGCATCCAGCAGCTACTGACCAGCCCAGGGAACTGGAGAGGTCGCTCCCAGCAGATACTGGCTCTCCAGATTAGGGTGAGCTGACTGCCTGCTGTCATTGGAAGAACTTTCGAGGCACAGAATATTGATCACACAATAACCTCTTAAAATACATACAAGGTGATTTGTAGACTGCAATGTAGCCATTTTAATGTTTCTCTGTTGTTTATTTGTCCCCAGGTTCGGGACCTGGAGCAGCAGCTGAGCCAATCAGCTCAGAGGAAGCAGCCGTCATTCGTCAGCGTTGAAGAGGATCTACTGTGGGGCGGGGCCTTGCAGAAGACACCCCCCCAGGACAGGAACCTCAGCTACATCCGCAATATGGAGAGGGAGAAGAGAGAAACTCTGGAGGTAGGAAGAGCCAGACTTGATTGACAGTTCAATCAAACCTGCATTGTGGTATTCACAAAGTAGCTCTTTTGAGATTTTGAGGTTTAATTGAACTCCAGCCTTAGTTCTGCTTCTCTCCTCCTGGCATGTGTGGTTAGAGGATGACGGGGGACTATGATTCCCTCATGAAGGACCACAAGGATGTGAAGAAGAAGCTGGAGGGCTCCAAGGCCAGAAACAAAAACCTGAGCACTGAGGTGAAATCCCTGAAGGCCCAGATCTCCACCCTGCTGGACAAAGGAAAGCATGATGATGAGCTGGTGGACGCCTTACTGGTATGTTAGCAGACCTGGGTTCAAATATTTTTCTTTGAACTGCTTTGAGTGTTTGATTGAGCCTGTCTCAAGTGCCAGATGGGCATGGTTTGCACTTTTGTGACTTTTCCATTCTAAAGATAAGTTTCAAATACTAGTATGAACCCATGTACGTTATATTGGTATATTATATTAGAACTTTGAGTGCATCATGGGAAGAATTTCAACCTGAGTTAAGCGCTAGATGGAACATAATTTCCTTTTTATGCACATTTGCTCTACGCATATTCTGACCTTGAACTTAAACATGAGAATAGTATGCAATTCACCCGCTATTTGTTTGGTGTGGAGATCAAATAAATGAAGGCGTGGCGGAGGTGTGTCTACTGATACGCCGTATTCTGACCTTGACTTAATTCCCTCATAAGTCCACCACCATAAGTCCACCTGAAACAATGAATAATGTCGCGCAACCTGTCGGTTCCAAGTGGAACAACATCTACTTTCTTTTTTTCTGATAGAAATAACACCATCCTCTATGCGTTGTAGTTTACAAATTGATAAAAGGTAGGTAAATGAGTAAGCCGTTTGGCTAAGGCGATTGTAAATATAAGCAATAATTTGGGATATGTAGCCTATTTGAATAATTATGGAACGCACACCATGCGTAGTAGTTTAAAGCTGGACCCTGGCGCATGGTTCACAACTGTACCATTGTCATCACAGTTCTCTGATTAGTGAGGATTATTATGGTAGATTAAAAGGACTACTGTTCAACCCCTATTGTACACTTTTCTCACCTTCCAATATTTCATGGATTGAACAATTGAATATGGCAATTTCAGGGTGAATCAAACCACTGTTTTTTTTATTCACCAACATATTTTGTGAGTAAAGGCTCTGTCACTCCCTGACCTTAGTTATCTATGTTTTCAGTATTATTTTGGTTAGGGCAGGGTGTGACGAGGGTGGGTATGTGTATTTCCACTTGTCTAGGGTTTTTGAATATCTATGGGGTTTTGGTATGTCTAGGTAAATGTAGGTCTATGGTGGCCTGAATTGGTTCCCAATCAGAGGCAGCTGTTTATCTTTGATTGGGGATCCAATTTAGGTTGCCATTTTGGTGGGTTATTGTCTATGTGTAGTTGCATGTCAGCACTCGTGTTATAGCTTCACGTTCATTTGTTATTTTGTTAGTTTGTTTAGTGTTCTTCGTTTAATAAGAAGAAAGTATTCACATCACGCTGCGCCTTGGTCTCATCAATATGACGAATGTGACAGGCTCTCCAACCCTGTTCTTTTTAAGTACTTTCCTAACCCTAAATAATATACATCATAACTTTGGTATTGTATTTTTACATCTAAAAAGGCGATATGTATTTTCATGGTTTTCTTTCATTGATCACTTATATTCTGAACCGTTCTCTCTTTATCTACTTCCCCAGAGTCAGGTGAACTCGTGGATACCATTTTTATGTCTCTGTGTGCAGTTGGAAGGGAGTTGCTAACTAGCGTTAGCACAATGACTAGAAGTCTATGGTATCTGACACTGGGGAAGTAGATATATTTGCCAGAATCCCAAAGGAGCCCATATTTTCAAGTTCTCATAACATTGTCTCAGATGGATTACATCTTCACTCATCGGATTGATCTATAATTGAACGAGTCCCTGCATACAAATACCTTGGTATTTGGATTGACAATGATTTATTGTTTGAAAAACAAACCTTGTTAGATATACTTTTTTTACAGAAACAGACCTCGTCTCTCACTAGTCAGCAGGAAGCAGTCAACCTTTCTACCTGTTCTTGATTATGGTGATTCTATTTATCAAAGTGCAGTTGCTTTTTTCATAGCACCCTTCGTTTTATCACAGGAGCATTTTAATACTCTTTACTGTATTCTTTACTAAAAGTTTGGCTGGATCTCTTTGAAGTCCCGTAGATCACATCATTACTCTCTTTTTGTTTACAAAGTCCTTCTCCACAAGCTTCTCCACCTAACTAAGCCCTAAGCCCTTCTCCACCTAACTTCACTATTAAGATTTAAAATGACAAGTTATCAAACCCGCTTACAGGGTTGGTTAAGTCTGGAGACTCCTTTGGTGTTTGCAGAGTTCGGTAAGTCAGCCTTTAGGTTTCTTTATTCCACATGTTTGGAATGATCTCCAAAATGCATTTCAAATAGATGCGTTAGTGTCCTAGGGCAGTTCAGAGGACATAGGATTTTTATAATGAAGAATGTGTTTGTTTTAGTTGACTGTGTTTTATGTATATTGTGTAGATTTATGTTTGTCTGTGCAATATGTGTTGTGCTGTTTTAGATTGTATTTTATTTTTGATGTATTTTATGAAATATACAGGGCTCCCTTGTAAAAGAGACACTGGTCTCAATGGGCACTCTCTGATGATTAAAAATAGGTAAATAAATAATGCTGTAGACCTACTGCATTTGCCAACATCAAATACATATACACATCACAGAATAATCAATCAATCTAACTTAGTTAGTAATATGCTGATGCTTCACTTCACTTATCAACACATACAGTAGTACACAAGTTTCTAGAGTGAAGTGTCCCTTGACATGTCCTCCCCCAATCCTGTCCCCCTAATCCTGTCTCCCTCTCCACCTGTCCCCTGCCCCCTCTCCCGCCCCTGTCCCCCTGTCTGTCCTGTCGTGTGCGCCGTAGAAGCAGCAGAGCCAGCTGCAGGAGGTGCTGGGCAGGCTGAGCCAGCAGGACGCGCAGACCAAGGAGAGCCAGCAGAACCTGGGGCAGCAGCTGAGCAGCGAGGCCCAGAGACACACATCCCTCATCCAGCAGCTCAAACACATGGTCTTCGAGAGGGAGGCCAAAGTGAAAGAGCTGGAGGACGAGATACAGCAACTGTCCTTAAAGGTAAACTGACTGTGATTCTGCAAGGAGATAAAGACTTCTAGTGATTGATGTCAGTGCTATTTACTGAGAGTTTTGGCTTCAGCGTTTTGGGCTAGTTCCATTTATTTCCAGTCGCTTCCAATATAGAAAAATGTAGCAATGATGCTTTATGGTAGCATTTTTTCAAATGCAACTGACCTATGGAATTCAGGACTGGAATTTAAACAGAATGGGTTTTGTAAATGTGTTGCAGAGAGAGGAAGGCGGTCATTCAGGCCCCAAGACGACCACTGGCAGCTTCTGGCCTTTGACAGCAGGGGGAGACAGCAGTAAGAGGATTAGCTCAGCCCGGTATGTGTGCAAGTGGGAGTCATAAATATAAGATAATCTTGTGTCATAAATGTAAAATATTATAGTACATTCAGGGATATGACTCATCTACCTTGCTTACAAATTATTCAATTATCAGTTGATAGTGTCATTGATTGTGCAATGACTATATTGATGTATTATTTATCTAAGTGTATGTTTTTTTTCTCTCGTATAGTTCAGTATCTAAACTTGGACATAAACTAGTGGAGTCAGCAGCTGGGGTCAGTTTAGAGGTCAGGTAAGTCTTCGCCTCCATAACATCTGGTACAAATCATCCAATGTTTTTAACTGTTATTCGATGTACAATAAAACCTGTTTGTGGTGGACTACACCTACTGATACAATTTACCACTACTATCTCAGAGATGCAGGAGCTCCTTCGGGTTGTCAGAACTGTTCAGAGGAGGTCAGGTACCTGAAGGCAGAGTGTACAGAGTTTCGGACCCTTTGTGAGGCTGCCTGTGTGGAGAGAGATAGGCTCCTAGAGCTTGTCAAGCTCCAGCAATCCAGGTATTACGTACAGCAACTACCAATGGATTTAATGTCTGCAACACAAATGTCCGGGTGTATT
This sequence comes from Oncorhynchus kisutch, assembly GCF_002021735.2. Lineage (NCBI taxonomy): Eukaryota > Metazoa > Chordata > Actinopteri > Salmoniformes > Salmonidae > Oncorhynchus > Oncorhynchus kisutch. The sequence goes on along the minus strand of NC_034200.2, from coordinate 13,814,324 downwards.
TTGTGCATTACATTAGTTTAGTTTCTTTTCCTGTCCTTTACTAAATCATATGGGTGGGTGTTTAGATTGCTAATATTGGGTGTGTGCCTTTTTGTAATTTTTTATTTATTACTGCTTTCTCTCAACCTCTCTGTTAACCTTTGTGTTTTTACATCTTTCCGGCATGGAAATGTAAGCCTCCTTACTTTGTAATGACCAGATTACAGTACCTGATGGGAATTTTCATGATGATCATGCAGTTTTTAAACATAATACCGCAATCATGACTACCTCGGTTGGCAGAAATAAAAAGTACAGGCTTTGTTACTGGCTACACCTTTCAGATATATAAAAAGAACACAGCATTTTAAAATGGCAGGTTTTTGTCTTGATTGGGATATAGTAGTAAGAGACTGGGCTGGTGTGTTTGATGTGACAGGGAGGAGGAAGGGAAGCAGAGGTGCCTAGGGGCAGAGCAAAAATTCCAAGGAGAACGCAGAAGGGCCGTAGCCCTAGAGCAGCAGCTAGAAAAAGCAAAGCTGGATCTGGGCAAAGGATTGACTCCCAGAAAAACTAGCAACAAGGGCACTGGAGGTAAGTCTCAGGGTAGGCACACTGATCTATAACATTAACAGTGAGAAGACTGAGAATGGGATTTATATTGATCCATAACTGCTATTTCCGTCTTATTTTTATTGTTATTTTCTTTTCTACCATCCCAGGAGCCTCGTCTAGTGGGAGACAGAGGGAATCATCATCCCCTCGAAGCCCTCCTGACCTTTCCAGGGAGGCCCAAGTCATTGAACTAAGTACCCAGTGAGTCTGACTTAGTGTTTTTTTTTTGTTGTCTTCTGTTCTGTCTCTCCTCGAACTCCTGGGGGGGTGACCCTGTCTGTCACAGATTGTCAGTTTGTATATCCAGACTGTGTTCAATTATAATAAGATTGAACGTCTTCAGTGAGATTACACCCAAGAATAGAGAATATAACAAACTAGAAACTCACAAGAATACTGAGTATGACATACTAGAAATACTGTACATGTACTGTATCAGCCCAATTGGGAGTCAGACACATTGTACATGTATACATTGGAGTTTTACTTTCTATGAAGAATAAGAACAGCTCAAAAAACACAGAGGGTATTCATACATTACAAACTCCTTCTTGACTGAAGCACACAACCATGTTGACGTGTTGTTTTGTGTTTCTCTCCCTCTGTCCCCAAGGCTGGCGGTGCTGCAGGGGGAGAACGAGGCTCTGAGGGCTGAGCTGAGGAGCACTCTCCAGGCCAAGGCTGAGGACCTGCAGCTCTGCAGTGACATGATGAACCAAGTCAAGCACGTCTTTCTGCAGGCGCTGCGACAACACAAGCAGGACAGAGACACAAACCAGGAGAATTAGTTAGCTAGCTGTATTAAAGGCCCTGGCTGCTTAACCTGCTGGACTTTAACCACGTCACCCAAAAAACCTTAAGTTCCTCTTGTCCAGTCATATCAACTCTGAGGAAGGACAGGAATGGAGCACGCCTTTCTGCTTCAGCAATACAATGTAATTACTGGTTCCTGGTTTCCTGACTGCTTCCTGCTAACTCTGTTGACCACTAAAAGACGACAACCTGCTTTGATTGCCCCCATGTAGTGAATATGAGTAAGCCGATCAAAGCCAACTTGGCACCTACGGACCAAAAGGTTTATCAACTTTGACATGAAGATGGTTCCTATTGTTGATTGCATGACTGGTCAGTGCCTATAGAATGTGTCTGCATTATTTGATGTGTATGCATGGACTTGTCCATAGGTGTTTTTCTTTTCTAAATGTCACTGTCATGTCAAAATAGTGTCGTCTTAGCACCTGTGTTTGTAAGATATAATATAGAGGGCCGCAGTGCGTTTGTAAGATATAGTACAGAGGGCCCCAGTGTGTTTGTAAGATATAGTATAGAGGGCCCCAGTGTGTTTGTAAGATATAGTACAGAGGGCCCCAGTGTGTTTGTAAGATATAGTACAGAGGGCCCCAGTGTGTTTGTAAGATATAGTATAGAGGGCCCCAGTGTGTTTGTAAGATATAGTACAGAGGGCCCCAGTGTGTTTGTAAGATATAGTACAGAGGGCCCCAGTGTGTTTGTAAGATATAGTATAGAGGGCCCCAGTGTGTTTGTAAGATATAGTATAGAGGGCCCCAGTGTGTTTGTAAGACATGGTACAGAGGGCCGCAGTGTGTTTGCAACACACATCACAGTTAAGATGCTAATGTTTAGTTAGAGGGCTCTATTCAATCCATATCGCTGAAGATCTGTTTCATAACACATTGACAATTAAAGGCAATGTTCCCTGCTGTCTCACGGTAAACGCTGCGTATCAAATCACATTTTATTTGTCACATACGCCAAATACAACAGGTGTAGACCTTATCGTGAAATGCTTACTTACAAGCCCTTCACCAACAATGCAGTTCAAGAAATAGATTTAAGAAAATATTTAGTAAATGAAATAAAATCAAAAAGTAACATAAGAAAATTACATAACAATAAGAGGCTATATACAGGGGTACCGATACCGAATCAATGTGCGGGGGTACAGGTTAGTCGAGGTCATTTGTAAATTGACTATGCATAGATAATAAAACAGCAAGTAGGAGAAGTGTAAAACAAAGGGGGGGAGTCAATGTAAATAGTCCTGGTGGCCATTTAATTAATTGTTCAGTAGTCTTATGGCTTGGTGGTAGAAGCTGTTTTGAGGAGCTTTTTGATCCTAGACTTGGCGCTCCGGTACCGCTTGCCGTGCGGTAGCAGAGAGAACAGTCTATGACTTGGGTGACTGGAGTCTGACTATTTTTTTTATGACGGCTCAATCTGAAATTACCTTTAAGTTTCAACATGGATCCTCCCAGATACTTGTATCCAGGCTACAGTATCACACATACATATTTGACAGCCCCAAACCAAATAGTAAAGAAAGTAAAGTTCCTCAATAGTTTAACATTATTCAAAGCTATCGCGGCTAATCACTTCTGACTTAAAACCAGATGTGGGGGAATAGTGGTTGAAAACGAATGTAGACATTAAGCTACACAAACTCCCCGCTCTGCCAGTCTATACTGTCGGTTCCTCAGAGCATGTTCCCAATGCTTACTGTATATACAGTGATCTCCAAAACTATTGGGACAGTGACACATTTTTTGTTGTTTTGGATCTGCACTCCAGTACTTTGGATTTGAAATGATACAGTGACTATGAGGTTAAAGTGCAGACTCAGCTTTAATTTTAGGGTATTTTCATCCGTATCGGGTGAACCATTGGAAATTACAGCACTTTTTGTACATAGTCCCCCCATTTTAGGGGACCAAAAGTATTGGGACAAATTCAATTACATGTGTATTCAAGTAGTCAAAAGTTTAGTATTTGGTCCCATATTCCTAGCCCGTAATGATTACATCAAGCATGTGACTCTACAAAATTGTTGGATGCATTTGCTGTTTGTTTTGGTTGTGTTTCAGATTATTTTGTGCCCAATAGAAATAAATGGTAAATAATTTGTGTCATTTTGGAGTCACATTTATTGTAAATAATAATAGAATATGGTTCTAAACACTTCTACATTAATGTGGATGCTACCATGATTACGGATAATCCTGAATGAATCGTGAATAATGAGTGAGAAAGTTCACCCGATATGAATGAAAATACCCTCAAATTAAACATAACAGTCTGCACCTCATCGTCATTGTATCATTTCAAATCCAAAGTGCTGGAGTACAGAGCCAAAACAACAAAAAATGTGTCACTGTCCCAATACTTTTGGAGCTCACTGTATATATAATATATGACCTGTGCATCTCATTCCACTAGTGGATTCCAAAAAGCTGTCTACTGGACTGTGTATCCTTGTGGGAGTGGCCCCTACCCCTAACCTAACATCCGAGTTATTTTCTTACTATGTTAGCCAAAAGGATTTCAGCAGAACCCCCTGCTCCCCCTCTACTCTCCCTCCCTCCACCCCTCCACATCACGCTTAATTTAAACCCATGGCTGAGTTAGTGTGCTGCTTGAAATACCACACTATTTCTCCCAGAACCCTGTGGGAGATTGGCGGGTCCCGGCTGGACTGAGCGAAAGAGAAAAAGTGCCACAAGACAAAAATATCAGACTTTGGGACGTGATGAAGAAAGCCTTTATACTGCGAGAAACAAAAAACTGCTTGTGTTGCAATGCACACCTCCTAGGATTGAAGGTGAGGCACTCTATGTAGTGTTCTACTACCAGCGTTTTAGTTAGCTGTGACCATGACTAGGTAAGACATCAAAGGGCTTTACTTGCTACTTGTGGCTCTCACTGCAACGGTGCTGCTTTTGTATAAAATAAACTTCACAGCTTTTGTTGATGGAGCGAAGAGTTGTTACATCCAATAAATGCATCACAACAATACAGAAACATCCTCAAACCATGTGACGACTCAGTGGATGATGTGTGCATTCCGAGTATTCCTTAATTACCAATTTAAATTTGACACTTGTGCTGTACCAAACATGCATGATCTTGATTGAAATCCCCTTTCAAGTCAATCTGCACAAATGAAACCATCATTTTCTCTAAAGTTATTGCTCACTTCAGTTAGTGACTGACAGCTCATATAAGTTGCTAAGGAATACAATTATATATAATATTACATTGTATTCATATGCAGAGCTGTCAGTCACTCCTGTGTCACCAAGGAATAAACAAGCCCCTATGTAGCCTTAGTATTAATATACCTATTCCTGATGGCTTTAGAAATTAAAGGAGTGTCATCACTTTCAAATAAATTACATTTTAACCAAACAGTTTTTATATTGTTGTATGAAAGTTGGATTACGCAGAAAGGTGTAGATTTATTCCAAAATGCCCAATAACCCACCAAGCCAAACAAACTTGTGTAAACACAGCAGTACGTAAACATGCTGACCTATTTGTCATTCCAGGTTTCAATGACTCCTTTCTCCATCCTTCTCCTCAGAGGTATTCCCCCTCGTTCTGGACCAGTGCTACCTCCAGACCATTGACTGCATCCAGAAACTAAAGTCAACAACCCAAGCTGTGAACGTAGAGGTTAAAGTTAGCCGTCAGTATTTGAGGGATACTGTGTATGTGTGCGTGTGTGAACATTTCTCTAGGCCCTGAAAACGAACGGACAGTATGTGTGCCCCTCTATGAGTCCATTCATTCCCACTGTAGCAACTTTCTCATTTACATGCAATGGAAAGAAAATAAACACGCTGCTTCAGCTGACTCCTAATCTGTTCGTTTACAGTAAGTAGGGAGGAAAGCAAGCCAAGGCCGTGGTTTTACAACAAAGGTGTAGGCTACACTGTAACAGAAAACTCATTTATACGGTAATGTTAGATAATTATCAACAGTGAAAAGAACTAACGTTTTACTGCAGCATGCTGTAAATTATGGTGCATTGTGGGAAAATTGTTGTATTTCGAATGGTACTGCAATTCCACCACACAGAATACAGTACTGTACCTTATCTTTGGAGTGGAAAAAAAACATTTTGACCACTAGTGGGTGCATGGTATTGTTGATTCTGGCTTGTTAATATATTTTAAGGTGTGCCTTGTAAGATAATATATTTGTTGCACATGTGAGTGAGAATGCTGTACCAATTTAACTTGTGTGGTTATAGTGCCCCTTCAATGTAAAATGTGTAGATGAGTTAGCTGACAATGTGCAGGGTCCTAATTTACGTTCAGTGCATGTCACTAGATGGCAGTATGGCCAATTCTGTTTCCATTTTGAAATGAGGTTGACAATGAATTATCATTTAATTTAATGTAATTAACATTTAATCTGATTTCACTACAGACAAAATATATTCATTTGTGCAGCTTTATCTTCTATACAAAACAATTATCCCTTCAGTTGTCACTTGTTATTCATAGCCTCCCACTGGGAAAGATGTCAATTCAGCAACTATTCCACATTGGTTCAATGTAATTTCATTGAAATTACGTGGAAACAACATTGATTCAACCAGTGTGTGCCCAGTGGGCTTTGTGTTCCAGACTAATCTTTTAACATGTACAGCATGCACTGCTTTAATTTCCAGGAAGAACACATTTCTCAAAAGTAATCAAAGATTAGATGTTTTCTGAGCATTCACCTAATGGCATATGTGCCAGCCTACAAAAAAAAAACATTTATTCTGAAAATGAATGGAAGCACAACATTTTGTGGGATTTACCAATTTGGTCAAATTGTCAGCTTAACCCAACTCTATCATAGTAGCCTGTGACAGAAGCTATAGTCATCTTTATGGAAAATGACCATTTAACCTATTTCACCTTTCACTGAGCAGACTCCACACATGTTATTACCAATAATCTCACTCATGTCAAAGTGGCATGTACTTTTCATGGCTGAGGATTTAAGGATGATCAAGCAGGCGTCTGCCACAGGAATTGCCATAGCCACTGACGCAGAAGTCCTTTTTTTTTTTACTCCAGTTGATGTCTGAAAGCAGCCAAGAGTCATCTCTTATCAAGTTAGGCAGGGTAGATGGGAATCAGGCCTAGCGACCATTTTCGCTCAACTCCTACGCACACTGCTCCATGGCAACACACTGACAGATGTCTGGCGGATATGGCCGGTGTTGTGTTATATCACGGTGCCATGGCAAAACAGATACAGATACAGTATTGTTTATGACAGGAGGAGGACCATTTAGGGAATACTCTCTTTTACGTTTATATTTGAGTCATTTAGCAGAAGATATTATCTGGAGCAGTGGTTCCCAAACTTTTTACAGTCCCGAACCCCTTCAAACATTCAACCTCCAGATACGTACCACCTCTAGCATCAGGGTCAGCACACTCTATACGATACATATATTAAACATAAGAATGAGTGTGAATTTCTGTCACAACCCAGCTCGTGGGGAAGTGAATCATTTACCACGGGTTAATGAGAAGGTTGTGCTTGAAAGGATGCACATAACTCTGCAGTGTTGGGTTATATTAGAGAGAGTCTCGGTCTTAAAATCATTTTCCACACACAGTCTGTGCCTGTATTTAGTTTTCATGCTAGGGAGGCACAGGGAATCCACTCCCACATAGGTACTTGGTTGCAAAGGGCATCAGTGTCTTAACAGTGCGATTTTCCAAGGCAAGAACCTCTAAGCGCAGCACTATCCAGAAATCTGGCAGTGGCTTCTGATTAAATTCAATTTTCACAGAACTGCTTGTTGTAATTTCGATGAGGCTCTCGTTCAGATATCGGTAAGTGGACTGGAGACATGGCATGAAAGGGATAGCGAATCCAGTTGTTTCTGTCATCCGTTTCGGGAATGTATCTGTGTAATTGCACACCCAACTCACTCAGGTGCTTCGCTATATCACATTTGGCATTGTCCATAAGCTTGAGTTCATTTGCATACAAAAAAATCATACAATGATGGAAAGACCAGTGTGTTGTCCTTGTTGACACAGACAGAAAAGAGCTCCAACTTCTTAATCATAGCTTCAATTTTGTCCCGCACAACGAATATAGTTGCGGAGAGTCCCTGTAATTTTAGATTAAGACCATTCAGGCGACAGAAAACATCACCCAGAGAGGCCAGTTGTGTGAGAAACTCATCATGCGAAACTCTTCATGCGGTCAGACAAATGAAAATGATGGTCAGTTAAGAAGACTTTAATTCAAAAAAATGTGTCAATACTTTGCCCCTTGATTACCAGCACACAGTATGTTGTCATAGCGTTACATGGCCGCTACCCATATCATTGCATAATGCAGAAAATACACGAGAGTTCAGGGACCTTGCTTTAACAAAGTTAACCATTTTCGCTGTCGGGTCCAAAATGTCTTTCAAGCTGTCAGGCATTCTCTTGGCGGCAAGAGCCTCTCGGTGGATGCTGCAGTGTACCCAAGTGGCTTCGGGAGCAACTGCATGCACATGCGTTTCCACTCCACTATGTTTCCCTGTCATGGCTTTTGAGCAGATACCAACACATCTTGACCACCAACGTCCATTTGATGTCATAAAGCTGTCCAGTACTGTAAAAAATATCCTCTCATGTTGTCCTGGTTTCCAGTGGCTTGCAGTTTACAATTGGCTCATTCATCCCCCTCCTCTCCCCTGTAACTATTCCCCAGGTCATTGCTGTAAATGAGAATGTGTTCTCAGTCAACTTACCCGGTAAAATAACAGATATATACATAAATAAAAAAGAAGAGGATGTCGTCCTTAATTGACCCCCCATAAACGTAACAGATATGTTCTAGTAGTTGTGCCAGCCCGCCACGTCTGTTGATTCATCCAGATGTAACACATATTATTCACTGGCTTGTATGCGAAACAGTAATTGTTTCAAAACATCTCTTGCCATGTCACTGATACGTCGTGAAACAGTGTTGTTTTATGAAGGCATTGTCTGTATAGTTTTTTTTTGCCTTTTCCCCCGGTATTGTCCCAGCCATATCCACGGCAGCAGGAAGAATGAAGCCCTCCACAATAGTATGGGGCTTGCCTGTCCTAACCACTCGGTAGCTCACCATATAAAACGCTTCTAGTCCCTTCTTATTAATGGTACCTATTGCTTTTATACATGTCTTACTAGTCGAAAGTTGTCTTTATTCTCGCTCAAAAAACTCTGTGGCTTATTTTTCTAATTGTTATGTTTCGTTTCCAAATGTCTGCGCAAGAGTGAAGGTTTCCCGTGAGAGAGTAACGCTTAATGCGATTGGATGTTAATTATTTGTATTTGACAGTGTGTTGTTATTTGGCTGAACACTAGATGGTTTCATTTTATTTTTGGCAGTAAAACGAGGCTACTCTGGCAAGAAAAAAACCTCACCCAAATGTATAGCCCAGTTGGAAAATATCAATGTACTGTTAGAAAATGTGAAGAATACCTGGGTTCGCGCCCAGGCTCTGTCGTAACCGGCCACGACGTCCGTGGGAGGGAGGGGTTGGCCGGTAGGGATAGCCTTGTCTCATCAAGCACCAGCGACCCCTGTGGTGGGCCGGTCGCAGTGCGCGCTAACCAATGTTGCCAGGTGCAAGGTGTTTCCTCCGACACATTGGTACGGCTGGCTTCCGGGTTGGAGGCGCGCTGTGCTAAGAAGCAGTGCGGCTTGGTTGTGTTGTGTATCGGAGGACGCATGGCTTTCAACCTTCGTCTCTCCCGAGCCTGTACGGGAGTTGTAGCGATGAGACAAGATAGTAGCTACTAAAACAATTGGGTACCGTGAAATTGGGGAGAAAAATTTGGTAACATTTAAACCAAAAAAAAACATGTTTTTTAAAGAAAATGCGAAGAAAAAAAATATATCTATAAATATATATATATATCTGTGTGTATATACAGTGCCTTGCGAAAGTATTCGGCCCCCTTGAACTTTGCGACCTTTTGCCATATTTCAGGCTTCAAACATAAAGATATAAAACTGTATTTTTTTGTGAAGAATCAACAACAAGTGGGACACAATCATGAAGTGGAACGACATTTATTGGATATTTCAAACTATTTTAACAAATCAAAAACTGAAAAATTGGGCGTGCAAAATTATTCAGCCCCCTTAAGTTAATACTTTGTAGCGCCACCTTTTGCTGCGATTACAGCTGTAAGTCGCTTGGGGTATGTCTCTATCAGTTTTGCACATCGAGAGACTGAAATTTTTTCCCATTCCTCCTTGCAAAACAGCTCGAGCTCAGTGAGGTTGGATGGAGAGCATTTGTGAACAGCAGTTTTCAGTTCTTTCCACAGATTCTCGATTGGATTCAGGTCTGGACTTTGACTTGGCCATTCTAACACCCGGATATGTTTATTTTTGAACCATTCCATTGTAGATTTTGCTTTATGTTTTGGATCATTGTCTTGTTGGAAGACAAATCTCCGTCCCAGTCTCAGGTCTTTTGCAGACTCCATCAGGTTTTCTTCCAGAATGGTGCTGTATTTGGCTCCATCCATCTTCCCATCAATTTGAACCATCTTCCCTCTCCCTGCTGAAGAAAATCAGGCCCAAACCATGATGCTGCCACCACCATGTTTGACAGTCGGGATGGTGTTTTCAGGGTGATGAGCTGTGTTGCTTTTACGCCAAACATAACATCTTGCATTGTTGCCAAAACGTTCAATTTTGGTTTCATCTGACCAGAGCACCTTCTTCCACATGTTTGGTGTGTCTCCCAGGTGGCTTGTGGCAAACTTTAAACAACACTTTTTATGGATATCTTTAAGAAATGGCTTTCTTCTTGCCACTCTTCCATAAAGGCCAGATTTGTGCAATATACGACTGATTGTTGTCCTATGGACAGAGTCTCCCACCTCAGCTGTAGATCTCTGCAGTTCATCCAGAGTGATCATGGGCCTCTTGGCTGCATCTCTGATCAGTCCTCTCCTTGTATGAGCTGAAAGTTTAGAGGGACGGCCAGGTCTTGGTAGATTTGCAGTGGTCTGATACTCCTTCAATTTCAATATTATCGCTTGCACAGTGCTCCTTGGGATGTTTAAAGCTTGGGAAATCTTTTTGTATCCAAATCCGGCTTTAAACTTCTTCACAACAGTATCTCGGACCTGCCTGGTGTGTTCCTTCATGATGCTCTCTGAGCTTTTAACGGACCTCTGAGACTATCACAGTGCAGGTGCATTTATACGGAGACTTGATTACACACAGGTGGATTGTATTTATCATCATTAGTCATTTAGGTCAACATTGGATCATTCAGAGATCCTCACTGAACTTCTGGAGAGAGTTTGTTGCACTGAAAGTAAAGGGGCTGAATAATTTTGCACGCCCAATTTTTCAGTTTTTGATTTGTTAAAAAAGTTTGAAATATCCAATAAATGTCGTCCCACTTCATGATTGTGTCCCACTTGTTGTTGATTCAGTTTTATATCTTTATGTTTGAGGCCTGAAATGTGGCAAAAGGTCGCAAAGTTCAAGGGGGCCGGATACTTTCGCAAGGCACTGTATATATAAAAAATAATAGAAAGAAGGGATACCGGTCTGTAGTTTTCAGAGTGGAAGAGTGTTGGTTTCTTGAGGAGTGGAGCAACTCTGGCCATATAGAAGTCAGAGGGTCAGTGATGAGTTGATGAGGCAAGTGATGAATGGGAGGTCTCCAGAGGTAGTCTGGAGAAGGATAGAGGGGATGGGGTCGAGAGGGCAGGTTGTCGGGTGGCTGGACATCACTAGTAGCAAGATTTCACCTGGAGAGAGAGAGGAGAAAAAGGTCAAGTCGTAGGGTAGCTCTGTGTGAGTGGGACCTGTGGACTCAGTAGGCTGAGGGTGTGAGGGGTGGATGTCATCAACCTTTTTTTTTAAAGTGGTTGACAAGGTCTAAAGTTATTTTCATTTGTATTTTAAGAATATAGGTTAAAGGTATTTTGCTTTTGTTTTTGCATGTTTCTCTTCATATTTTCTTTGGTAATTTTGGCTTCTATCAGGTGTCCTACACACTAAGAAAATAGGGTTCCTCCAGTATCCTTTGTGATTGGTGAATGGTTCTATGTGGAACAATAATGACTCAAAGAACATTTTGGGCCTCTCAATGGTTCTTTGCAGTTCACAAAAGGGTTCTTTGCTGTTTTAGTGATAATGAAAATGTAGGGATTGCATCTCATTAGCACTTTTTGGGGTGTGGTTTGCGCACAGCTCTATTTGTTCAACAGTGCGTGAGAATGTCATTCCAGTTAATGTAATCTGTTGTGTTATGCCGTTACATGGGAAATATGACTATGGCCAGTGTCAGTGTCTTGAGAAAGACATATATGGCCTTGTGTCATTTAAGAACTGATGTCTAAATCAGTGGCTCTCAAATCTCTCCTCTGGGAACTTTAGCAGTTCCAGATCTAGCACACCTGATTCAACTTGTCAGTTAACAAAACAATATAGCCCATAGAATTTTAACAATACTGTTTGATATGGCTACGCAGACCCTTTATGGTTCTTCAAAAGGGTTATTTCTAGAACCTTTGAGATTGAGAAAGGTCCTTTAAAGAACATTCTTCCTTTTTGGAGCTATATAGAACATTTTATGAATGGTTCTTTATAGGACCGTAGGAAAAGGGTTCTTGATAGCGTCCTAAAGGTTCCATTTCTAACCTTCAAGAAAAGGTTTCTGATTATCACAGCTGTGACTAATGATGTTACATTTGATTATATTCTATAGGCTTCCCAAGTCTCTCCCCGTAGCATGCGGAACCTAACTTGCTGATACTAATAAACCACAGGACCCTGAACAGCTTCTAACCCCAAGCCATAAGACTGCTAAACAAGACTGCTAAATATCTCATCAAATGGCCACCCGGACTACCTGCATTGACCCTTTTTTGCACACATTGGACTCTACCCACACATTCACACATACTTACACTGACACCCCAACATGCACACACACACACACACACACACACACACACACACACACACACACACACACACACACACACACACACACACACACACACACACACACACACACACACACACACACACACACACACAAACACACAGATGACGTGTTCACACATGCATACTGACGCTACACACACACACACACACAAACAGACAAACAACAGGAGGTTGGTGGCACCTTAATTGGGAGGATGGGGTCAGAGTAACAGCTGGAACGGAGTCAATGGAATGGTTTCGAACTCATTACACACATGGTTCATTAAAGACTCATTATTGTTATTCGTTATTCACTGTGCATTTACATTTATTCCTCGTGTCAGTATTTCTATTTGAGTTTAACTCTGCATGGTTGGAAAATGACCCATAAGTAAGCATTTCACTGTTAGTCTACACCTGTTGTTTACAAAGCACGCGACAAATAAAATGTGATTTGATTTGATTTAATGGAAGGAGTCTTCAACGTGCTGGAGTTACTGGGAACAACACATCGAATCAGCTGTCCTACAGTATGCCTACTAATCATTGTGAAATGTTCGCATATGTCCTGTGTGTAGCCTTTGTGAGACATGCAGTCTGAGTTTAAGTGAGGTAGACAAGCGGCAGATATAATTATTATCAGGAAGTGTTAGTAGGAGGTGATGGGAGAGAAGCAGGCGGACATGCTGTCATTGTGCTTTTGCTTATCCACCTATAACAGCCCCACAATAGCAGATAGACTAGTGTTTTGTCTGTAATGCTTTTACATGTTTCATCTGATTAAATCTATTTCAGTTTTCAGAATCGAACACAATGGGTTATGGGGTTGGGAAGATTTCACTGAATTATAGTATTGATGCGGTTTTTTGACCCGTCCCACAAAGGAAAATCACCAGTAATGACCCTTCAACCAATTTGCTGGTGTCATTTAGGTTATTTGAATACAATTATTCTCCCATCGAAAGCCTTGTTCACATTTCAGTTGGAAATGACTCAAATCCTATTTTTTCGCATATTTGATTCTAATTTGATATTTTTCCTGCATTCTGAACACCCAAAAAGCACATGGAATCGGATAGTTCAAGCCACATTTCAAACTACCTTCATAGGGCGTTTGAAGCCAGATCGAAATCTGATTCCCGTCTATGTGACGTATCTGAATGGTAAAATCCGATTGATTTGCCCTGAAGTGATTTTTAGACTGTTATTTCACATATCTTGAAAATGGCCTATGTGGCATCGATTCAAGTCAGAAACAGTTATTCTAGTGTCAAAATTGACTACAAAGTGTAAATAAGATCATTTTGGTCATAAAGTTAGTCATGTCTAAAATGGAGTTTGGAACATCCTGTGCGTTCCAACAGGTAAATGAAGGTTGGGTTTTGATTTTGCAGTGTCCATTTGCCCTCTAACATGGGGTGCAGTGATTGCTCTGTATCCAACAGCATAGACAGTGAGACAGACCTGCCCAGTACCTCTGACTTTGTTTACATAAGACAACACGTGTTAAACTTTTTTAACTTAAAGAAATACTGCACCAAATACCTTAGTTACATGTAAAATTGTGCAACTAAAACACACTCTGCAAAAACGTAAAAATGTATTACAGATTTCTTGAGTTATCTTAGATTCATTCTGGTTATTTTGAGGAAGTGAAATTGGCTTCCGCATCTACAGTGTCTCATCGGGGACAAACATAATTAACCATACACGGAATCGGTCAGGAAACACACCTCCATGACTGAAATCTCGTTTTTGTAATGAGCAACAAAAAAAACTCATGCCAATTGGGGTGTTCAGTGGCTCTTTAACAAAAGTCACATCTCAATAGCTGGTCCAGGTAAGTCATGACATAACACAAGTGGGAGGTGGGCCTTTCATTTATGGTTCTCTATTGCTCCTCTATTGTTCCTCAAGCAAGAGGGGAGGCCGATGACATCATGGATTCCCATCTGACCAACTTGAATGCCCTATTCCTTGAAGTTTGCAGTTGTGTAATTATTTAAAACATTTTTTTTACCTCAAAACATATTTTTTGTACTCTTTAGTGTGTGTACTTTAATGTATTTATGCTTGGGAGATGAGTTTTTCTACAGTAAATGTTAACTAATAACTGGAGGACATCTGTAAATCTCTTTCTTTTTGTGTTCCAGGTGGCTGTCCAGGGGTATTGATGCAGTCACAGGCATGGATAATCATTGGTGTCAGAGCTAACACTGATGCGATGTTGGGACATTTGACATTCACAAACACCAAGGGGATCATTAAGATAAGCTTATTGGTATGTCCTAGGACACAAAACACTCAACATGGATTGCTGTTATTTACCACATTGTAAGCTAATTGCATGTCAGAGAGAGGTATTGGATCATTACAAAGACTGAGAAAAGAAACTGTTTATGAAACACCTTTATGAAATCTTTATTGTGGTTTGTCTTACATGACAAGATGCAACCTACAGATAAAGTCGGAAGTTTACATACACCTTAGCCAAATACATTTAAACTAAGTTCTTCACAATTCCTGACATTTAATCATAGCAAGAATTCCCTGTCTTAGGTCAGGTAGGACCGCCACTTTGTTTTAAGAATGTGAAATGTCAGAATAATAGTAGAGAGAATGATTTATTTCAGCTTTTAGTTCTTTCATCACATTCCCAGTGGCTCAGAAGTTTACATACACTCAATTAGTATTTGGTAGCATTGCCTTTAACTTGTTTAACTTCGGGCAAACATTTCGGGTAGCCTTCCATAACCTTCCCACAATAAGTTGGGTGAATTTTGGCCCATTCCTCCTTACAGAGCTGGTGTAACTGAGTAAGGTTTGTAGGCCTCCTTGCTCGCACATGCTTTTTCAGTTCTGCCCACAAATGTTCTATAGGATTGAGGTCAGGGCTTTGTGATGGCCACTCCAATAGCTTGACTTTGTTGTCCTTAAGCCATTTTGCCAGAACTTTGGAAGTATGCTTCCATCCTGCAGCAAAGCACCCCCACCCCCATAAAAAACACACTATGTCTGGCGCCAACCCAACACCTCTCATCACCCTGAGAACACTATCCCCACAGTGAAGCATGATGGTGGCAGCATCATGCTGTGGGGATGTTTTTCATCGGCAGGGACTTGGAAACTGGTCAGATTTGAAGGAATGATGGATGGCACTAAACACAGAGAAATTCTTGAAGGAAACCTGTTTCAGTCTTCCAGAGTGTTGAGACTGGGCCGGAGGTTCACCTTCCAGCAGGACAATGACCCTAAGCATACTGATAAAGCAACACTGAAGTGGTTTAAGGGGAAACATTTAAATGTCTTGGAATGGCCTAGTCAAATCCCAGACCTCAATCCAATTGAGAATGTGTGGTATGACTTAAAGATTGCTGTACACCAGTGGAACCCATCCAACTTGAAGGAGCTGGAGCAGTTTTGCCTTGAAGAACGGGCAAAATCCCAGTGGCTAGATGTGCCAAGCTTATAGAGACACCCCAAGAGAGTTGCAGCTGTAATTGCTGCAAAAGGTGGCTCTAACAATGTTTTAACTTTGGGGGGGGGAATAGTTATGCACGTTCAAGTTTTAATTTTTGGGGCTTATTTCTTGTTTCACATTAAAACATATTTTTTATCTTCATATTGGTAGGCATGTTGTGTAAATCAAATGATACAAACCTCCCCAAAATCCATTTTAATTCCAGGTTGTAAGGCAACAAAATAGGAAAAATGCCAAGGGGGGTGAATACTTTTGCCAACCACTGTATCCCTGTTGGACCAATGGATATCTTAATAAAGTCAACTAAATGAACCAGAAGATATGTTCCTGTGATGTGGATGTGAGCCTGGGAGTTATGGGAAAGGGATCCTCGTTCATACTGCTGCTTCAGTAACAGTCACTCTGCCTCAGTTTCCTTGTGTAACTAAGCAGTCATCAGTGTGTTCCATAAGAACAAGCTAACCACTTTTGTCTGCTTGCTGTGGAGGTGTTGGTGTAAACACATGGCCATAACAGCATATACAGTAGCTTGAACTGATTTGACATAACTTTTAGCTACATGGTTTGTGTGCATATCTGGTCACTGAGGTCAGTATATTGCCCAAGTGATTGATTATATTTATCCTTCTGTAATTTCAGCACAACATACCTGTCATCAGCTCATTGGCAAACACAGTGTCCGTTCGAACACTGTATTCTGAAGCCAGACACCTATGCTTCTGTATTACATCCTGCCACACAGAGGACAAGGACAATATAACTGAAAGATTGTCATTCACCGCTCCATGTTCCCTTGACCGTCCTACACAAGCCACTGCCCTCACAAGCAGGCAGCTCCCTCCCATCCCCCACACAGAGCAGTGTTATAACCTACCTACCTCCCTTTCCAGAATGGGCTGTAAACTACACCAGTCCTATTAATTAATTAATGACCCTGACTGAAGTGGCTGGCTAGTGGAACTGCCTACAGGAAGATGGTGTGATGTATTTAGTGGTGTACGGTGCTCTGTGTTGGGAGGGAAGACAACAGGGCAGAGGAGGCAGAGGCAGTGCACCAGATGATAGGAGAGAGGACGCCCCCTGTCCCCGCCAGCAGCCCTCACTGACCATCAATCACCCAGGGCCATTGTGGTCCTGTCCAGGGTAGCCTACGGCACAGCCACCCAGCCCAGCCACCCAGCCAGTCAGGCAGAGGAGAGGAGCGAGGGGGCAGCGAGCTGTAGCCTGCAGGGAGAAAGTAAGGGGGAAAGAATGGCAGTCGGGGAACGGCCTTCTTTGTGTTCCTCTCCCCAGCCGGCATTGCTGGGCTTGGGGGCAGCTCTGCTCTCTTTCTGCATCTCCGCTGTGCTCTCCCAGGTCCCGGATCCAGAGGTAAGAACGCATTCGTTCATACAGGTCTCTGTCCACAGAGGCTCATCATCGGGTTCCTGCTTACGGAGGTGTGGGTGTCTGTCCCACTCGTTCCCTCCACTGTTTAAAGGATGGTTGCTTGTTTTCATGTGATTAATAAATGGGGCTTATTCGCTATAGAGCTATGGTGTTGAGCAGCCCCATAGTTAATAGTCATACTACATGTGTAGTAGCTCAATATTTTATGGTGTAGTGTTCTTCCCAGAGTAGCATGGATGGGTTGTTACGGCATGTGCAGATGTAATGATCACCATGTGCCGCCATTTGTATTTTCGGATGGCAGGAGCAATGCCATAATCCCCGGTGTCAGAAATGAAATATCGTGGCAGCCTCTTAAGAGCGCTAATGCATTGTTTTGAGATGTGAGACCTCATATTGTACTGCGTACAGGGTGTTGTACAAAACAAGCAGCAGTATTCCATGCTAGATCAGAGAATAGACATGAAAGTTTCAGAAACATCTGTCTGGAAATAGTGACAACACATGCACTGTTCTCTCTGACGGATACCCAGACTCACAATTAGTAAGAGAGAAATTATTATTAGTATTAGTAAGAGAGAAAGATGAGACTGAATCGCAACATTGAAAGTTTGTGGGCGTTTAGTGATGAAATCCTCAGGTGAGAAAGTGCACCTTGGATATTGATGCACAGTATATCCCGGACTTTGCTTCAAATGATAAATAAATTCAGAAAACTTATCACAGGCTCTAATATTCAGATGTTGATTTCAGAAGATTTCAGCAGAGGGTTTTATATAGGAGTGACAGATCCAGTAGGAAAAGCTGATTCATGGACTGCAATAAAATAAATGTCATAAGCTGAATTATGGGGGGGGGGGGGGGGGGGGTTGATTGCAGTAAAGAAATTGGAAATTGGAACCAAGATCTATAATAATTGTCTTTGAAAGTAATTACTGGAATTGTGGGTTCCAGTAGAGTTTCTGGGTTTCAGATTGTTAAAAAGAATATATCTCCATTTGACTTAGGAGGGAGAGTTCATTATGTTTCTGAGAGGGAGTTAAGTAATGGACAATCTTGGAGATATATAATTTTTATTTAGATAAATTACAGAGAAAGAGAAATGGTATGCACATGGCTAGTTTGAATCGCTGAGGCGACAAGGTGAAAAATCTGTCGATCTGGCCTTGAGCAAGGCACTTAACGCCATCAATAATGACTGATCACCTGGATGTGAACCCACTCTCAGAGGGAGTTGGGATATGCAAAAAACCAAACAATTCCATCTCACACATGTACAGGTTTCCCACCTGTACATGCAATGAAACAGGACAAACATAATCATCCCCCTATTTGACCTTTGTGACGTGTACTTGCTTGAAGAAAGACATCTGGTTCGGTTTGAACATTTGTATTAGGACAGAATTATCTCAACTAAGCCTATGTGTCTCGAAACTTCAACCATAGCAACTGCAACCATAGCAACTGCAAGCTTCAGCCAGAGTCAACTCCCTCACTGGATCTGAGTTGTTTGAATATGTTTACCAAAGTTCTGGCTTATCCACTAATCCCAACACATAAAATAGGAGAGCGAGTGAGGACATTAAGTATTACATAATCATGGTGAACTACTACGAATTCACTACTTTGTATTAACGGCAGCAGAGTTACAATCTCTTGTCCCCTGGGCCAACTTATTACCCCCCCCCCCCCTGCTAAAGTGCCATTACACTTGAGAGTAAAGTCATATCAGGCTGCAAACAATCTTAGTCAAAAATGCGTGATTTGTTTTTTGGCAACAACACCCTATGCCCCTGATGGCCTTGGCAGATGGAGGACATACTGATACAGTACACTGAAATTTGGAGATTTGGTGAGAAGTTAGCCAAGGTCAGGCCCATGGCATCTTTTTAACATGCTGACTCACAAAAGCCAATCACACAGCTCCCAACAGCCCTGGCTGACACTCAGCCCTGGCTGTGTCAGAAATGGCACCCTATTCTCTGTACAGAGCCCAAGAGCCCTAGTTAAAAGTAGTACAATATGTATGGAATACAGCGTAGACGAGCTTTTGTCAAAAGTAGTGCCCTGTATTAATTATGTGCCTTTTCGGGACCACCCCTGTCTGTCACACAGTAAATGAGAGACAGCATACCAAGACCCAAGAAACACTGAGAAACATTACAATTCCAAGAATAACCATTTTCTTACAATACATCAAGGCAATGGTCTTTTAGTAGTTGACCTACCTCATGTTTTTTTAAACATGTACGCTGCCCAGGAGAGTTTGACTGGGGCCCCATTAAGTACGTTTACATGCACACTAGTAATTCAATATTAACCCTCAAACTACCAACTGGGGTCATTTTGACCCCATAGGGATATTTTTAATCGTATAGCCCAAAAGTGGTTAATTAAATTCTTCAAATTTCTCATGACTTTGTCAATTCACTTGTTTTTAATAAATTCAAATCATTGTTTAATGTTACTGTATCAATATGGACTTTGGGGTCATGTTGACCCCAGTCAAAAACACCTAATTCTGCCTAAAGTAATTTGATATCGGAACTTTATTTGAATCTAGTTCTCTCTGGAGACATGATAACAACTTATCTATACCACCAGAGGGTGGAGGGGGACCTGTATCAGTCATTTCCACTAGATAGACAGATCATCTGCACAGATACAGCTCCCCATGTACTTGCCTAAGATTGTATTTTTTTATACCATATGTGTAACTGTGTAAAAAAAGAACATCTAATTACCTTATTTTTGTGCATATAGAAATCTGCCAATGGTATACAAAGTCTGCCAATGGTATAACTACTTGATAGAACTGCAACACAGAACTCAGGTAAGCTCTCGAATCTACACAGAGAGCTGTATTAGTGTGTACTCTATAAAAAATATTTATTCTAGGGCAAATATTTTTTAAAGTATTTATTTGAATCCAGTGGGTGGAAGGGGACCAATTGGAGTGATCTCGACCTGATAGACAGATCACCTGCACAGATGGAACACTCGTCATTAACTGGTTATAACCAGGTATGAGCATGTATGAACTCAAAACCAGCTAACCTACAGAAATACAGAAACCAGCTAACCTGTCAAAAGAACTAACCGTCAAAAGAAGTAGACGAAGGTGCAGCGTGGTAAGCGTACATAGTCCTTTATTTAAGTGAATACACAGACAAAAACAATAAACACTACAAAACAACCGTGACGCTTAAGGCTATGTGCTACAAACAAAGTTAACCTCCCACAAAGGCAGGTGGGAAAAATGGCTACCTAAGTATGGTTCTCAATCAGAGACAACGATAGACAGCTGTCCCTGATTGAGAACCCTACCCGGCCAAAAACATAGAAACACAAATAATAGAATGTATAATACCCACCCCAACTCACACCATGACCAAACCAAAATAGGTCAGGGCGTGACATAACCTCTGAAAGTACACATACAGTAGTGCTGTATTGGTGTGCATTCTCCGTAAAATAGTTATTTTATGGAAAATAACAATAATACCCTCCCTGGCCTCCCTCTTATATATGTGCAACTTATGGTATTTTGGGCATGCTTGTTGTGTAACGGCGTTCTTCGTTTGTCGAAAGAGAGTCGGACCGAAATGCAGCGTGGTGGTTACTCATGTCTTTAATGAAAAAAAGTGACGATACATGAAATAACTATAATAAATACAAAACAACAAACGGAACGTGAAACCTAATTACAGCCTATCTGGTGAACACTACACAGAGACAGGAACAATCACCCACGAAATACAAAGCGAACTCAGGCTACCTAAATACGGTTCCCAATCAGAGGCAACGAGAAGCACCTGACCCTGATCGAGAACCGCCTCAGGCAGCCAAGCCTACACTCGACACACCCCTAATCAACCACAATCCCAATGCCTACAAAACCCCCCAATACGGCAACACAATAACCCATGTCACACCCTGGCCTGAACAAATAATTAAAGAAAACACAAAATACTAAGACCAAGGCGTGACAGAACCCCCCCCCCAAGGTGCGGACTCCCGGACGCACCCCAAAACCATAGGGAGGGTCCGGGTGGGCATCTGTCCATGGTGGCGGCTCCGGCTCGGGACGTGGACCCCACTCCATAAATGTCATAGTTCCTCCCCTTCGCGTCCTGGGATAATCCACCCTCGCCGCCGACCATGGCCTAATAGTCCTCACCCAGAACCCCACAGAACTGAGGAGCAGCTCGTGACTGAGGGGCATCTCGGGACTGAGGGACAGCTCGGGACTGAGGGGCAGCTCGGGACTGAGGGGCAGCTCGGGACTGAGGGGCAGCTCGGGACTGAGGGGCAGCTCGGGACTGAGGCAGCCCGGGACTGAGGGGCAGCCCGGAACTGAGGGGCAGCCCGGAACTGAGGGGCAGCCCGGAACTGAGGGGCAGCCCGGAACTGAGGGGAAGCCCAGTACTGAGAGGAAGCCCAGTACTGAGAGGAAGCCCAGTACTGAGAGGAAGCCCAGTACTGAGATGAAGCTCAGGTAGGTAGTAGGCTCCGGTAGATCCTGGCTGGCTGGCGGATCTGGAAGATTCAGGTTGACTTGCAGATCTGGAAGATTCTGGTTGACTGGCGGATCTAGCTGCTCTATGCAGACTGACAGCTCTGACTGCTCCATGCAGGCTGACAGCTCCTTGCAGACTGGCAGCTCTTTGCAGACTGACCGCTCCTTGCAGACTGACAGCTCCCTGCAGACTGACAGCTCCCTGCAGACTGACAGCTCTGACTGCTCCATGCAGGCTGACAGCTCCTTGCAGACTGGCAGCTCCTTGCAGACTGGCAGCTCCTTGCAGACGGACAGCTCCCTGCAGACTGGCAGCTCCTTGCAGACTGGCAGCTCCTTGCAGACTGGCGGTTCTGGCTGCTTCATGCAGACTGACAGCTCTGACTGCTCCATGCAGGCTGACAGCTCCTTGCAGACTGACAGCTCCTTGCAGACTGGCAGCTCCTTGCAGACTGGCAGCTCCTTGCAGACTGGCAGCTCCTTGCAGACTGACAGCTCTGGCTGCTTCATGCAGACTGACAGCTCTAACTGCTCCATGCAGGCTGACAGCACCCTGCAGACTGGCAGCTCCTTGCAGACTGGCAGCTCTTTGCAGACTGACAGCTCTGGCTGCTTCATGCAGACTGGCAGCTCTTTGCAGACTGACAGCTCTGGCTGCTTCATGCAGACTGACAGCTCCCTGCAGACTGGCATATCTGGCTGCTTCATGCAGACTGACAGCTCCCTGCAGACTGGCAGCTCAGGCTGCTTCATGCAGGCAGGAGGCTCCGGCAGCGCAGGAGAGGAGAAAGGCTCTGGCTGCGCTAAACAGGCGGGAGACTCCGACAGCGCAGGAGGGAAGGAAGGCTCTGGCTGTGCTGAACAGGTGGGAGACTCCGACAGCGCAGGAGGGAAGGAAGGCTCTGGCTGTGCTGAACAGGCGGGAGACTCCGACAGAGCAGGAGAGGCGAGGCGCACTGTAGGCCTGATGCGTGGTGCGGGCACTGGTGATACTGGAGCGAGGACACGCACAGGAAGCCTGGTGCGGGGAGCTGCTACCGGAGGACTGGTGTGTGGAGGTGGCTCTGGATAGACCGGACCGTGCAGGCGCACTGGAGCTCTTGAGCACCGAGCCTGCCCAAGCTTACCTGGCTCGATGCGCACTCTAGCCCGGCCAATACGAAGGGCTGGTATGAACCGTACCGGGCTATGCACCCGCACTGGAGACACCGTGTGCGCTCCATAGCATAACACGGTGTCTGCCCGGTCTCTCTAGCCCACCGGAAAGCACAGGGAGTTTGCGCAGGTCTCCTACCTGGCATAGCCATACTCCCTGTAAGCCCCCCCCCCCCCCAATAATTTTTGGGGGTTGCTTCTCGGGCTTCCTTGCCAACCGTGTTCCCTCGTATCGCCGGCTCCTATCTCCTGCTGCCTCTGCTTCCTCCTTGGGGCGGCGATATTCACCAAGCTGAGCCCAGGGTCCTCTTCCGTCTAATATCATCTACACAGAGAGCTGTATTAGTGTGTACTCTATAAAAAATATTTATTCTAGGGCAAATATTCTTTTAAGTATTTATTTGAATCCAGTGGGTGGAAGGGGACCAATTGGAGTGATCTCGACCTGATAGACAGATCACCTGCACAGATGGAACACTCGTCTTTAACTGGTTATAACCAGGTATGAGCATGTATGAACTCAAAATGACCTTAGATATCATCTCCCAAGACCAGAAGTCCTTATATCGCTGCTCCTCATGATTATCAGGGAGAGTTGGCTCAGGTTTGACTCCTGACTCTGCCACTCTCTCCCTGAGCCCCCCCCCCCCCAATACATTTTTTGGGGTGACTTTCGGGTTTCGCTCTGCGCCGCCGTGTCTGTTTCTCCAACTCCATTCGCCTATAGCCTTCTTCGCACTGCTTTAGCGAATCCCATGCGGGCTCCTGCACTCTCTCTGGGTCGGCCGCCCACCTGTCGATTTCTTCCCACGTCGTATACTCCATGCCATTGCTGTCCATAACGTCCTCCCATGTCCATTCCTCCTTTCGCTTTTCCTGCGGTCGCTGCCTGTAACCACGCCGCTCGGCCCGTGTGTGGTGGGTGATTCTGTAACGGCGTTCTTCGTTTGTCGAAAGAGAGTCGGACCGAAATGCAGCGTGGTGGTTACTCATGTCTTTAATGAAAAAAAGTGACGATACATGAAATAACTATAATAAATACAAAACAACAAACGGAACGTGAAACCTAATTACAGCCTATCTGGTGAACACTACACAGAGACAGGAACAATCACCCACGAAATACAAAGCGAACTCAGGCTACCTAAATACGGTTCCCAATCAGAGGCAACGAGAAGCACCTGACCCTGATCGAGAACCGCCTCAGGCAGCCAAGCCTACACTCGACACACCCCTAATCAACCACAATCCCAATGCCTACAAAAACCCCCAATACGACAACACAATAACCCATGTCACACCCTGGCCTGAACAAATAATTAAAGAAAACACAAAATACTAAGACCAAGGCGTGACATGTTGATGCTTTTTTAAGCATCCTGCCTAGGCCCTACACCTCCCATTGTTTCACTTGCAGCAATGCTAATGCTCACTGTGGGGTAAGTAAATAAAGAAAACTAAGTCATATTTTTGGTCATTGTCTTCATCAATGGATTAATCACTTTTTGTCAATAAAATGAAGTATATTAAACATTTTGGTGTACTGCCCCTTTAAATGGCAGTCGTGTTTACCACATAAATATGATAATACGACAATCAAATTATGTTATTAAATCTGGATTTTAGTACTAACGTGGATTGTACTTTGAAAAGAAGATGCACATTATATGAGGGGGAAATTATATTTTGTTTCACATGGTATCAACATTAACTGTCATTTTGCTAAAATAACATACGGTTTTCTAACATTTTTATTTCAGATAACATTATTTACATGCTTAATGATGTTTTGATAAGATTTTTTCATTTTAAATGGTATTTTTTTTTTACTCACTTTTCTCCCCAATTTCGTTGTATCCAATTGTTAGTAATTACTATCTTGTCTCATCGCTACAACTCGCTTACGGGCTCGGGAGAGACGAAGGTCGAAAGCCATGCATCCTCCGAAACATAACACAACCAAGCCGCACTGCTTCTTAACACAGCTCGCCTCCAACCCAGAAGCCAGCCGCACCAATGTGTCGGAGGAAACACCGTGCACCTGGCTACCTTGGTTAGCAGGCACTGCGCCCGGCCTGCCACAGGAGTCACTGGTGCGCGATGAGACAAGGATATCCCTACCGGCAAAACCGTCCGTAACCCAGACGACGCTAGGCCAATTGTGCATCGCCCCACAGACCTCCCGGTCGCGGCCGGCTGCGACAGAGCCTGGGCGCGAACCCAGAGTCTCTAGTGGCACAGCTGGCGCTGCGATGCAGTGCCATAGACCACCGCACCACCCGGGAGGTCTCCTGTGATCATTTTGACCCCAAAAAGAAAAGAAAAAAATCCATGTATGTAAAATATGTTAGTAGTTGAGAGTTAAACTGATTATGGCTTTAGTCATGTGAAGACCGTACTCTGCTTATCGTAATCGGCATAAGGTCATAATCGAGGTAAGCATTACACCAATTAAAAAAAGATTGCTCAGAAATCCAGTTTCAAATTGCAAGGATGTATAAACCCCCTGATCAGAGCTCTAGCGGTGTATTTGATCTGCACATGTGCTTGTACCAGCAGCGCAAGTCTCCCTTTTTGGCAGAAGTGAAGTTTGGAAAAACTGACAGTATGCATATTAGAAATAGTTTTCACATAATGTCCGACTACATGGCTGCTGTGGTAGAACATTTATTTTGATTGGCGATTTTCTGAATTTATCAATGTCCCATCGGGATGCCTGTTTTCAGATGTGTCCATGTAAACAGGAATTAAAGGGAAATCGTTCTTCTTGCAAAGCATGTCAACAATTAATCAAACTATTAGATTAATATGAGTATTCACAATAATTGTATTAAAGTACCCATTGCATTCGTATTGAAACAACCTTAACCCAACACCTAGCAACCTGTTGGCTTAACGATTAAGGTGTTATAGCTTGACAGTCGCTGGCATTGGGTTCTAGTCCAAGTCGAAGCTAACCCAAATTCACTACATTGGTGTCAGAAGTGGGATGGTGACAGTGAGGTCATTGGATAGGTCTTTACACATGAGGGACTTGGTATAGAGACATAATCTCATGGTCCGTTGGAGGTTTTGTCTAGTTCCCAGTTGGTCCCACTGACATTTTTTGGGATGTTGGGTCATGGTACTGATTGGTGAACCACTGATCCAGATACAGCTCTTTGTCTTTAGGCAATGCAAGGGACACCGACACCAAGTGCTTTTAACAAAGTGTTTTCAACTTACATATTTGACATGATTACAGTTTGTTCATTCATGCATAAATTATTATGTAACCTGGGATTTGAACTCTCAACCTCTTGGTTCACGGCATTCCGATCTTCCTGCTACGCCACCATGTCTGTATCAGTGACTGATTTCACCTGTAGACCTATTCCTACACTTTGGACTTCAAAGTAAATCTCAGCTCTGTAAAAAATACACTGTAGAAAAAAGTATATTTATTGCAGTGATTCAGGGGCAACAGTAAAACAGAATAATATGTCCCACCAACAACAGACAACTATACTGAAAACCCAAACTCAAATAGCTGAAAGAAGTCAATTAAATCAAATAGATTTTTGCCATATTAATTTATAACTTAAATAGAAGTGCAGATGGCACTCTTTTGCTATATGCAAAGATATGTTATAGGTAATGATTTAGGGGACTTCTGAAATTCTACAGACTTTGTAGCGTGTAGAAAGATCCGCATTCCCCTAAATCCAGAGGTTGTGAGTTTAAATCCCAGGTGGGGTCAATAGTGATCGTGTCAAATGTAATCATATTGTCATTTATTAAAGATTTTTACACAATTCTAGCTGAACAGCATACCACTTACCTTAAAATCCCATAAAAATCCAAAATTTCCTTACTTAAAAATCCAATTTCCTTACTTTACTTATCATGGTTTGGGACACCTGAGACCATCACGTGAAATAAACCTCCAGGGGACCAAACCGGGAATTCAACAAAAACCTCCATGACACAACGTCCCAAGAATGTGATTAGAGTCATTAAAACTCGTTTTTCAACCGCTCCACAAATTTCTTGTTAACAAACTATAGATTTGGCAAGTCGGTTAGGACATCTACTTTGTGCATGACACAAGTCATTTTTCCAACAATTGTTTACAGACTCACGATTTCGGCAGTTGTCGTCACCGGCTTTCTAGCTGCCACCGATCCATGTTTCTTTTTCCATTTGTAATGTCTTGATTGTACACACCTGGTTCCCATTACATTATTATTTCCCTTTTTAACCCTCTGGTTCTCATTATGTTTTGTGTGTGATTGTTCCCGGTTCTGTGTTCGTCTGTTGTGTTAGGGTTTGTGATCACTGCGTGGATTTATTTTTGCTGATTATTTTTCCAGAGTAAAAGTACGTTATCTTACTCAGTTCTGTGTTCTGCGCCTGACTCCGTTCTCACCTCTGTCCAACTAACACATGACACAGACAGATTTCACTTATATTTCACTGTATCACAATTCCAGTGGGTCAGAAGTTTACATACACTAAGTTGACTGCCTTTAAACAGCTTGGAAAATTCCAGAACATTAGAAGCTTCTGATAGGCTAATTGACATCATTTGAGTCAATTGAAGGTGTACCTGTGGATGTAGTTCAAGGCCTACCTTCAAACTCAGTGCGTCTTTGCTTGACATCATGGGGAAATCCAAAGAAATAAGCGAAGACCTCAGAAAAGAAATTGTAGACCTCCACAAGTCTGGTTCATCATCATCATCATCATCAATTTCCAAATGCCTGCAGGTACCATGTTCATCTGTACAAACAATAGTACGCAAGTATAAACACCATGGGACCACGCAGCCGTCATACCGCAAAGGAAGGAGGCGCGTTCTGTCTCCTAGAGATGAATGTACTTTGGTGCGAAAAGTACAAATCAATCCCAGAACAACAGCAAAGGACCATGTGAAGATACTGGAGGAAACAGGTACAAAAGTATCTATGTCCACAGTAAAACCAGTCCTATAACAACATAACCTGAAAGGCCGCTCAGCAAGGAAGAAGCCACTGCTCCAAAACCGATTGCAACTGCACATGGGGACAAAGATCGTACTTTTTGGAGAAATGTCCTCTGGTCTGATGAAACAAAAATAGAACTGTTTGGCCATGATGACCATTGTTATGTTTGGAGGAATAAGGGGGAGGCTTGCAAGCTGAAGAGCACCATCTCAACTGTGAAGCATGGGGGTGGCAGCATCATGTTATGGGGGTGTTTTGCTGGTGCACTTCACAAAATAGATGACATGATGATGGAAAATTATGTGGATATATTGAAGCAACATCTCAAGACATCAGTCAAGAAGTTAAAGCTTGGTCGCAAATGGGTCTTCCAAATGGACAATGACCACAAACATACTTCGAAAGTTGGGGCAAAATGGCTTAAGGACAACAAAGTCAAAGTATTGGAGTGGCCATCACAAAGCCCTGACCTCAATTCTATAGATAATATGTGGGTAGAACTGAAAAAGCGTGTGTGAGCAAGGAGGCCTACAAACCTGACTCCAGCGATTACACAAGCTCTGTCAGGAGGAATGGGACAAAATTCACCAAACTTATTGTGGGAAGCGTGTGGAAGGCTACCCAAAATGTTTGACCCAAGTTAAACAATTTAAAGGCAATGCTACCAAATACTAATTGAGTGTATGTAACTTCTGAGCCACTGGGAATGTGATGAAAGAAATAAAAGCTGAAAGAAATCATTCTCTCCACTATTACTCTGACATTTCACATTCTTGCAATAAAGTGGTGATCCTAACTGACCTACGACAGGGAATTTTTACTAGGATTAAATGTCAGGATTTGTGAAAAACTGAGTTTAAATGTATTTGGCGAAGGTGTATGTAAAATGTACATTCCTCTACAAATAATTTGCCAAACAATACCCTAATCTGTCTGAACGACACCAGAATATTACTTAGAATTTTGTTCCAACAATACAGTGTATTAAAACTAAAAGTAGATTTAGCTAGCTCGGTGGAGACCCAAGGAACATCAAGAGTTAACCAGTCCTGTGAACAGGTTAGGCAACTCAGGTGTCTATGCTTCAACAGAAAAGTTAGATAACATGAAAGTTTATGAAGTAGGGCCTTGTAAAAAAAGGGAGTAATGTAGAGATCTACCTACGGGTCTTTAGCGAAGTCCAGCCGGCATTTTGATATCAGATGCAGTTATGAGTATCCCAACTGTCACCTGTAATAAAACAAAGGGCACTATGGTAGGTTTAAGAGTAGTAGCAGCTGCACAATGATAAATAATATCACCATAATTAAGAACAGATAAAAAGGTTGACTGATCTGCTTCCTACTGCTTAGAGAAAAGCACAATTTGTTTCTGTAGAAAAAGCCAAATTTAATCTTACCTTCTTAACCAGCTCATTTTTAGGGTTTTTTAAACATCAAATCCATTTCAGTCCAAATGCCTACGTCTGTACAGTGGGGAAAAAAAGTATTTAGTCAGCCACCAATTGTGCAAGTTCTCCCACTTAAAAAGATGAGAGAGGCCTGTAATTTTCATCACTTCAACTATGACAGACGAAATGAGAAAATAAATCCAGTAAATCACATTGTAGGATTTTTAATGAATTTATTTGCAAATTATGGTGGAAAATAAGTATTTGGTCACCTGCAAACAAGCAAGATTTCTGACTCTCACAGACCTGTAACTTCTTCTTTAAGAGGCTCCTCTGTCCTCCACTCGTTACCTGTATTAATGGCACCTGTTTGAACTTGTTATCAGTATAAAAGACACCTGTCCACAACCTCAAACAGTCACACTCCAAACTCCACTATGGCCAAGACCAAAGAGCTGTCAAAGGACACCAGAAACAAAATTGTAGACCTGCATCAGGCTGTGAAGACTGAATCTGCAATAGGTAAGCAGCTTGGTTTGAAGAAATCAACTGTGGGAGCAATTATTAGGAAATGGAAAACATACAAGACCACTGATAATCTCCCTCGATCTAGGGCTCCACGCAAGATCTCACCCCGTGGGGTCAAAATGATCACAAGAACGGTGAGCAAAAATCCCAGAACCACACAGGGTGACCTAGTGAATGACCTGCAGAGAGCTGGGACCAAAGTAAGCCTACCATGAGAAAGGGCATTGAAGATGAAACGTGGCTGGGTCTTTCAGCATGACAATGATCCCAAACACACCGCCCGGGCAACGAAGGAGTGGCTTCGTAAGAAGCATTTCAAGGTCCTGGAGTGGCCTAGCCAGTCTCCAGATCTCAACCCCATAGAAAATCTTTGGAGGGAGTTGAAATTCCGTGTTGCCCAGCAACAGCCCCAAAACATCACTGCTCTAGAGGAGATCTGCATGGAGGAATGGGCCAAAATACCAGCAACAGTGTGTGAAAACCTTGTGAAGACTTACAGAAAATGTTTGACCTCTGTCATTGCCAACAAAGGGTATATAACAAAGTATTGAGATAAACTCTTGTTATTGACCAAATACTTATTTTCCACAATAATTTGCAAATAAATTAATAAAAAATCCTACAATGTGATTTTCTGGATTTTCTTTCTCTCATTTTGTCAATCATAGTTGAAGTGTACCTATGATGAAAATTACAGGCCTCTCTCATCTTTTTAAGTGGGAGAACTTGCACAATTGGTGGCTGACTAAATACTTTTTTGCCCCACTGTATTTGCAGGAAACACCTTCAATTGGAGAACCATCTATTGAGTGAACATGTAGCTCATCTGGAACATTCTTACAAGAGTTTAAAAACAACATGTATTTTGTGTTGCCCATGTTAAACACAAGTTTTAAATCAGCAAGGAATTCCTGCATAGCTATAAAATCTGACGGTAGTTTTAATACAGCCAGATCAAAAGTCGGAGCAATAGCCAACATAATAGCATCATCCGCATACAGATAATGTTTACATTTTTTAACAGATTGACCAATGGTGTTTAGATAAATAGTGAAGAGAACAGGTCCCAAAATCGACCCCTGTGGTACACTTTTAAGCACTTCAAAAAATTCAGGCTTAACCCCATCAATCACAATGGCCTGAGTTCTTGAACTAAGATAGTCATGAAACCATGAACAGGCGTCAGAGCTCAGGCCTATTGAGGACAACTTATTCAATAAAATAGCATGATCAACAGTATCAAAAGCTTTTGACAGGTCCACAAACAAAGCAGCACAATTAAATGTTGTGCCTAAAGCACTGACCAGATCATTAACAACTAAAGTGGTTGCTGTACTAGTTCTATGCCCAGGCCTAAACCCTGATTGGTTTACATTCAAAATACATTTCTCAGATAAAAAAGAGCAAAGTTGTACATTCACCAAGGATTCTAGAATCTTAGCTAGACAAGGGAACCTTCTAATGGGGTGACAATTATTAACATCATTACTATCCCCACCCTTATGGAGTGGCAGGACAAGAGCTGATTTCCATAATTTGGGGTGACAATTATTAACATCATTACTATCCCCACCCTTATGGAGTGGCAGGACAAGAGCTGATTTCCATAATTTGGGGTGACAATTATTAACATCATTACTATCCCCACCCTTATGGAGTGGCAGGACAAGAGCTGATTTCCATAATTTTGGAATACATTCCTAACAGAATGTGGGTCATTGAGCCAACAATGATGGGTGCTGTACACTTAAGCAGACCATGATCCAATTGATCGGCCCCTGTGGATTTATTGTTGTCTATTGCTAGCAAAGCATCTACAACTTATTTTTCTATAAAAAGCCTAAAAGAAAAACTTTGACTATGATTTCTTTGACCATTCAGCAAGTTTCCTCTATCCTCTAGAGAGAGAGAGAGGGGAGAGAGAAATAGATCAACCAAGAGGAGATACAATCATTGTTGCCATTTTTATTGATGTTCTGAGCGTTGCCATTAAAAGAGAGTGTGCTGTTCATGATGGTTCCCAGGTACTTCAAACTCCCCATTCTCTCTACTTCTTCACCACCCAGGACTAGGTGGCTCACTGGGTCTCCCGTCCTCTAGAAATCAATGACCAGTTATTTTATTTTGTTGATGTCGAGTGTGAGATAGTTGTCATGGCACCAGTGATGAACCCTGTTTACTTCTGTTTGGTAACGCGGTGTGTTATCTGAGCTGTTGACAAGGGAGGTGTCATCTGCATATTTCACTGCCAAGCAGTCCCTGTCGGAGCCTCTCAGGTCATTGGTGAATATGAAGAATAGCACTGGAGAGATGATAGTTCCTTGGGGGGAATTGGTAGATGTACAAAGAAGAAGGGATGTTGTGTTGTTGAACTTGACATACTGCACCCTGTTCAGCAGGAAGTCCAGATCCCACAAGGTAGTACTGGGGTCCACCTGTAGGTGGGACAGTGTCACAGAAAAGGTGAGGCTGCATGCAGCTTTAAAAGCAGTCAAGGAAAATCATGCACACATAAGAATGAGGCCTCTCCAGGTGTTTCACGGCACTGCGCAAAACCGTTGGTACTGCATCGTCGACTAATCTGTTCTTCCTGTATACAAACTGTTTTGGGTCCAATGAAGTGCTCAAGGCACTTCACACCAACGGAAGTTAACGCCACAGGACGATAGTCAATCAATGTTTTGATAAGGTCGAAGTTTTACATTGTTCCCATCTGGTTTTTATGACCGTTTACATGACATTGCACTGGTCAAATGGTTTACTGTAATATTCCATTTAGATTGTTATTGGAAAAGCACAGACACTTGAATCCTCCTTGCCAAGTTCAATCAAATTGTACTGAAAAAAAAATCTATAGAAATTGTTTTTGCTGAAAGGATATCCTTCTGTGAATGTTTCAATTATTGCACTCTGAATTTCAAAAAATAAATAGCTATCTAATATTTCACATAAAAGCCCCATTTGCTTGAAAGTCATCTTGACTAATGCACAAGTTTTGTTTGGCCCTCTTCCCAGATGTATTGTTCTGTGGGATTGTTTACAACGACAGGAAACTTAATAAGTGTCCGTATCCTGACCCATCATATATTGATCTGTACGCATGAACTATGGGGCTGCTAGATGAATCCCCTGCTTGTTGTTCCTTCAAAACAAGATGTGATAGAGGAGCACCAGGAAGGATACCTCCAGGGCTGGCCCTAGCCTTTTGGGGGCCCTAGGTTAGATTTTGTTGGGGGGCCAACCCACCGCACGGGCAAAACATTTTAGTGGTCCCCCTCTTGACTGTGGAGTGAAGAAAATGCAGTTTTACAATTAATTACCTACAATTCTACACATTTTGCCATGGGGTGGAGATAATTTGTTTGCAGTTGTAAAGCAAATTTCCTGAAATTCTACATATTTTGCCATGACTTTTGCCATGTTAAAATGAGTGAGAGTGACTAATAAAATCAATGGCTCTTGCTGCCAAAGGAATGCCTGACAGCTTGAAAGACGTTTTAGACACTACAGTGAAAATGGTTAACTTTGTTAAAGCAAGGCCCCTGAACTCTTGTGTATTTTCTGCATTATACAATGATATGGGCAGCGACCATGTAACGCATTTTTTGCTGGTAATCAAGGGGCAAAGTATTGACACATTTTTTTAAATTGAGAGACAAGCTTAAAGTTTTCTTTACTGACCATAATTTTCACTTCTTTGACCGCTTACATGATGACGGGTTTCTTACACGACTGGCCTATCTGGGTGATGTTTTTTGTCACCTGAATGGTCTTAATCTAGGATTACAGGGACTCTCCGTAACTCTATTCAATTGAGGCTATGATTAAGAAGTTGGAGCTCTTCTCTGTCTGCATTAACAAGGACAACACACTGGTCTTTCCATCATTGTATGATTTTTTGTATGCAAATTAACTCAAGCTTACAGACAACAAAGCACCTGAGTGAGCTGGGTGCGCAATTACACAGGCACACGCTAGAGCTGCCCAGTGACACGAGCCTATCACACAAGCTAAATAACTTCTTTGCTCGCTTCGAGGCAAGTAACACTGAAACATGCATGAGAGCATCAGCTGTTCCGGACAACTTTGTGATCACACTCTCTGCAGCCGATATGAGTAAGACCTTTAAACAGGTCAACATTCACAAGGCCGCAGGGCCAGACGGATTACCAGGTGTACTCCAAGCACGTGTACTACGAGCATGCACTGACCAACTGGCAGGTGTCTTAACTGACATTTTCAAACTCTCCCTGTCTGAGTTTGTAATACTAGCATGTTTCAAGCAGACCACCATAGTCCCTGTGCCCAAGAACACTAAGGTAACCTGCCTAAATGACAACCAGCCCGTAGCACTCACATCTGTAGCCATGAAATGCTTTGAAAGTCTGGTCATGGCTCACATCTACACCACTGTCCCAAAAACCCTAGACCCACCCCAGTTTGCATATCCACAGATGATGCCATCTCTATTGCACTCCACACTGCCTTTGCACAACTGGACAAAAGGAGCAACAACAGTTGAAGTCGGAAGTTTACATACACCTTAGCCAAATATATTTAAACTCAGTTTTTCACAATTCCTGACATTTAATCCTAGTAAAAATTCCCTGTCTTAGGTCAGTTAGGATCAACACTTTATTTTAAGAATGTGAAATGTCAGAATAATAGTAGAGAGAATGATTTATTTCAGCTTTTATTTCTTTCATCACATTCCCAGTGGCTCAGAAGTTTACATACACTCAATTAATATTTGGTAGCATTGCCTTTAAATTGTTTAACTTCCGTCAAACATTTTGGGTAGCCTTCCACATGCTTCCCACAATAAGTTGGGTGCATTTTGGCCCATTCCTCCTGACAGAGCTGGTGTAACTGAGTCAGGTTTGTTTGGCCTCCTTGCTCGCACACACTTTTTCAGTTCTGCCCACAAATTTTCTATAGTATTGAGGTCAGGGCTTTGTGATGGCCACTCCAATATCTTGACTTTGTTGTCCTTAAACCATTTTGCCATTACTTTGGCAAAAACTTTGGCAGTATGGTTAGGGTCATTGTCCATTTGGAAACCCATTTGCGTTATGTCGATATAGGACTCGTTTTACTGTGGGTATAGATACTTGTGTACCTGTTTCCTCCAGCATCTTAACAGTGTCCTTTGCTGTTGTTCTGGGATTATTTTGCACTTTTCACACCAAAGTATGTCCACCTCTAGGAGACAGAACGCGTCTCCTTCCTGAGTGGTATGACAGCTGCGTGGTCCCATTGTGTTTATACTTGTGTACCATTGTTTGTACAGATGAACATGGTACCGTTATGCATTTGGAAATTGCTCCCAAGGATGAACCAGACTTGTGGGGGTCTAAAAAAAAAATCAGTCTTGGCTGATTTTCTTTGGATTTTCCCATGATGTCAAGCAAAGAGTCACTGAGTTTGAAGGTAGGCCTTGAAATACATCCACACCTCCAATTGACTCAAATTATGTCAATTAGCCTATGAGAAGCTTCTAAAGCCATGACATCATTTTCTGGAATTTTCCAAGCTGCTTAAATGCACAACTTAGTGGATGTACACTTCTGACCCACTGCAATTGTGATATAGTGGATTATAAGTGAAAGAATCTGTATGTAAACAATTATTGGAAAAATGACTTGTGTCATGCACAAAGTAGATGTCCTAACCGACTTGCCAAAACAATAGTTGGTTAACAATATATTTGTGGAGTGGTTGAAAACCGAGTTTTAATGACTCCATCTTAAGTGTATGTAAACTTCCAACTTCAACTGTAACTGAACACCTATGTGAGAATGCTATTCATTGACTACAGCTCAGTGTTCAACACCATAGTGCCCTCAAAGCTCATCACTGAGCTAAGGACCCTCGGAGTAAACACCTCTCTCTGCAACTGGATCCTGGACTTCGTGACGGGCCACACCCAGGTGGTAAGGGCATCTAACAACACATCCGCCAGACTGATCCTCAACACGGGAAACCCTCAGTGGTGCATGCTCAGTCCCCTTCTGTACTCTCTGTTCACTCATGACTGCATGGCCAGGCACGTCTTCAACACCATCATTAAGTTTGTTGATGACACAAGAGTGGTAGGCCTGATCACCAACAATGATGAGACAGCCTATAGGGAGGAGGTCAGAGACTTGGTCAGAGACAAGGACAACAACCTCTCCCTCATCGGGATCAAAGCAAAGGAGATTATCGTGGACTACAGGAAAAGGATGAACCAGCATGCCCCCATTCTCATTGACGGGCCTGTAGTGGAGCAGGTTGACAGCTTCCACATCACCAACAAACTATCATGGTCCAAGCACACCAAGACAGCCGTGAAGAGGGAAAGACAAAACCTATTCCCTCACAGGAGACTGAAAATATTTGTCATGGGTCCTCAGATCCTCAAAAGGTTTAAAGCTGCACCATCGAGAGCATCCTGGCAGGTTGCATCACTGCTTGTTATGGCAACTGCTCGGCCTCCGACCGCAAGGCACTACAGAGGGTAGTGCGTACGGCCCAGTACGCACTCCCGCACCTCAGATTCCTTGAGCAGACCAGCCACCACCGGCCTGAGGAGAGACACATGGAACGAGGGGTTAATACGGTAATCAGGGGGAGCTGTAACCTATAACAAAACTTGTTCAGTCTCCTCAGGACTTTAAATGGCCCCACAAACTGCGGACCCAGCTTCCGGCAGGGCAGGCGGAGGGGCAGGTTTCGGGTCGAGAGTCAGACCCGGTCCCCCGGCGTGAACACCGGGGCCTCACTGCGGTGGCGGTCGGCGCTCGCCTTCTGTCGCCTGATGGCCCGTTGCAGGTGCACATGGGCAGTGTCCCATGTCTCCTCCGAGCGCCGAAACCACTCATCCACCACAGGTGCCTCGATCTGGCTCTGATGCCACGGTGCCAGAACCGGCTGAAAACCTAGTACGCACTGGAAAGGAGATAGGTTAGTGGAGGAGTGGCAAAGTGAGTATCGGGCCATCTCTGCCCAGGGGATAAAAGCCGCCCACTCCCCAGCCGGTCCTGGCAGTAGGACCGCAGAAACTCTCTCCACCTGCCCGTTACTCTCGGGGTGAAAACCTGAGGTAAGGCTGACTGAGACCCCCAGATGTTCCATAAATGCCCTCCAGACCCTGGATGTGAACTGGGGACCCCGATCAGAAACTATATCCTCAGGCACCCGTAGTGCCGGAAGACGTGGGTGAACAGGGCCTCCGCAGTCTGGAGGGCCGTAGGGGGACCGAGCAAAGGAAGAAGACGGCAGGACTTAGAAAACCGATCCACAATGACCAGGATTGTGGTGTTTCCCTGTGACGGAGGAAGATCCATCAAGAATTCCACCGATAGGTGTGACCACGGCCGTTGTGGAATGGGTAGGGGTTGTAATTTCCCTCTGGTTAGGTGTCTAGGTGCCTTGCACTGGGCGCACAACCGAGCAGGAGGAAACATTAACCCTCACGTCCTTAGCCAAGGGAGACCACCAGTACTTCCCACTAAGACAGTGCACTGTCCGACCGATGTCAGGATGACCAGAGGAGGATGACGTGTGGACCCAATAGATCAAACGGTCGCGGACAGCAGACGGAACGTACAGACGCCCAACTGGACACTGGGGGGGAGTGGGCTCTGTACGTAACGCCCACTCGATGTCCACGTCCAGCTCCCACACCACCGGTGCCACTTTACAGCAGCCAACAGCTCCCGGTCCCCCACATCATAGTTTCGCTCAACCGAGCAGAGCTTCTTCGAAAAGAAAGCACAGGGGTGGAGCTTTTGGTGGCGTACCCGAGTGATGAGACAGCACAGCTCCTATCCCAGCCTCGGACACGTCCACCTCCACTATAAATGCCAGGGAGGGATCAGGATAAGCCAGCACGGGAGCCGAGGTAAACAGAGCCTTCAGGTGACCTGATCAGCCTTGACGTACAGGTCATGCTCCAACAGTCGACCAAGCACCCTGCGCACCAGGGACAATGTCGTCGATATACACCACTACACCCTGCCCGTGCAGGTCCCGGAAAATATTGTCTACAAAGGCCAGGAAGACTGATGGAGCATTCATCAACCCGTACGGCATGACGAGGTACACATAGTGCCCAGAGGTGGTACTAAATGTCGTCTTCCACTCATCTCCCTCCCGGATATGCACCAGATTGTAAGCGCTCCTGAGATCCAATTTTGTGAAGAAGTGTGCCCCGTGCATTGACTCGATCGCACCGGCTATGAGAGGCAGCGGTTAACTGCACCTCACAGTGATCTGATTGATACCTCGTAGTCAAAACACGGGCATAAACCTCTGTCCTTCTTCTTCCCAAAAAAGAAACTTGAGGAGGCAGGTGAAGTGGAAGGCTGAATGTATCCCTTCCCAGAGATTTGTGACATATGTTTCCATAGCCGCTGTCTCCTCCTTTGACATGGGATACACGTGACTCCTGGGAAGTGCTGCGTCTACCAGGAGATTTATCCCCCTGTCGATGGGGTGGTAGTTGAGCCAAATCGGCATACTCAGAGAGGATGTGCACGTGGTCTGGACTCTCCACCGTAGTCGCACCGATGGAAACACCTACACACCTCCCTGAGCACTTACGTGACCATTCCTTGAGAGCAGGGAAAGGCCCCCCCTCATGTCCCCCTCAGCGCAGCACCTCCTAGCTCCATAGGTGTCTGTCAGATCGGAGTTGCTGGGGGATGGAACAGTGGGACCCCGATCCGGACGTCCGCGGGTGGCCAACAGGTTGTCTAGCCGGATCTATAGGTCCACCATATGGTCGAATGTAAGGGTGGTGTCCCTGCAGGTCAACTTCCAATGAACGTCCTCTCGTAGCCTACACCGGTAGTGGTCGATCAGGGCCCTGTCATTCCATCCCACGCCGGCAGCCAGGGTTCGGAAGTCCAGTGCAAAGTCTTGTGCGCTCCTCATCCCCTGTCTGAGATTAAACAAGTGTTCCCCCGCCGCTCTACCCTCAGGTGGATGATCAAAGACCGCCCGGAAGCGGCGGGTGAAATCCTCATAGTGGCCCGACGCCGCGTCGTCCTTTCCCCAGACGGCGATGGCCCACTCAAGTGCTGTCCCGAATAGACAGGAGATGAGGGCGGACACACTCTCGCATCCCAAAGGAGTCGGGTGGACAGTCGCCAGGTAGAGCTCCAGCTGCAGTAAGAAGCCCTGGCACCCGGCAGTCGTCCCATCATATTCCCTCGGGAGAGCGAGCCAAATCTCACTGGGTCCAAGTGAAGGAGGGGTGGACAGCGGTGTGGGTTGGTGTGGTGATGATGGGGTTGCTGGAAAACCCGCTCTCTCCCATCGCTCCATGGTTTGCAGCACGCAATCCATGGCTGTGCCGAGACTTTGCAACATGGTCGCGTGTTGCTGGATGCGCTCCTCCACAGGTAAAGGAGGGCTGGGTGCACCTGCTGACTCCATTCATGCTGCGTGTTTCTGTCAAGTGTCTAGGTGATGCAGGTGAGGCGGAGTCAGGCGCAGGACACAGAGATGAGTATATTCCGTAGCTTTACTCAAGAACAAAACAATATTCCAAGAAAGAGACAAATAGTCCAGCTCACAAAATATAGACAACTAAACATGAACAAACACACACAAAACCATGGGGGAACCCGAGGGTTAAATAGGGGACAATAATTACAGAATGGAAACCAGGTGTGTACAACAAAGACAAAAACACATGGAAAATGAAACGTG
The DNA here is from genome assembly GCF_002021735.2 of Oncorhynchus kisutch. NCBI lineage: Eukaryota > Metazoa > Chordata > Actinopteri > Salmoniformes > Salmonidae > Oncorhynchus > Oncorhynchus kisutch. Next base: position 13,774,845 of record NC_034200.2, on the reverse strand, counting down.
GATCGGTGTCGACTAGAAAACCGGCGAAGTCGACCCCCGAACACCCGAACAAGGAGAGGGACCAACTTTGGCGGAAGTCGTGACAACCTGTACATATTACCTCAATTACCTCGACACGGTGCCCCGCACATTGACTCTGTACCGGTACCCCCTGTGTAGAGTCTCGCTATTGTTATTTACTGCTGCTCTTTAATTATTTGTTATTCTTATCTCTAACCTTTTGTATTTTTTTTGGTTTGTTGTAGGTATTTTCTTTAAACCTCATTGTTGGTTAATTAAGGGCTTGCAAGAAAGCATTTCACTGTAAGGTGAAATACCTGTTGTATTTGGCGCATGTGACAAATACAATTTGATTTGATCTGGATTCGTTATTCCTTTCATGCCATGACTCCAGTCCACTTACTGACATCTCAACAATGGAGCCTCATCGAAATAGCAACAAGATATTCTGTGAAAATGTTATTTAATCAGAAGCCACTGACAGATTTCTGGATAGGTCTGCGCTCAGAGTATTGGCAAATCGTGCTCTTAAAACGCTGATGCCCTTTGCAACCATGTACCTATTTGAGAGTGGATTCTCCGCCAGCACTAGCATGAAAACAAAATACAAGCACAGACTGTGTGTGGAAAATGACCTGTGGTGAGTCACAATTTTTGTATGTAAGATGGCTAAATAAAGAGCAAAATGTTGATTATTATTGTATTATTATTTGTGCCCTGGTCCTACAAGAGCTCTTTGTCACTTCCCACAAGCCGGGTTGTGACAAAACCTCACACTCATTCTTATGTTAAATAAATGTATCGTATAGTGTGAGTGTGTTGCAGGCTTATAATGATGCCAAAAAAACAACATTTGAGAGTGCGCTGACCCTGGTGCTAGAGGGGGTAAGCAGCTGGAGGTTGAATGTTTGAAGGGTATGGGACTATAAAAAGTTTTAGAACCACTGCTCTAGAGTCTAGACAATCCTATCTGCCAATCAGGGCTGTGTATGTAAATATATTTACATTTGTATCAACACGCCCACACAATCAGACTGAGCATTTCAACGGAAATTACAGGTTCAATGAAATGATCAAAAATCATTTTGGATTTTATGAAATAAATACACACACAGTGATTTATTTGAAATGTATTAGTGATGATTTAAAAATAAAATAAAAAGACTGCATGGGGTCTCTAAGGCTTAACACCAGGGCTTTGAATTCATCAAAATGATGATTCTTAATAATACAGCATAAGCGTCAGATTGTAGTCTAATTGTGATGTCAAGGATGTGGGCTACAAACGTTGAGGCAGATCTGAGAGCATTGCTATCTTATCTATCTTGCTTAATGTCTTGTTGTTTAATATTTATAGCTTCTTCATAATGCATCTTGGACTGTGTATGAATAGTTTGACCTACAGTACGAAACCCCAGTCAGCATTATTTAAATCATCCCAAGGACATTTAAATGAGACTCATGATTTACATAAATTCACCAAAAAAACTGCAAGTCTCTTTCTCTGCCTTAAATCTCACACCTAAACTATAGCCTACTGTGGCATATCAAAACAAATGTCCTTGTTGGAAATGTTCACTTTTTCGTTGAATAATCAAATCCTCCTTCTGCAAGATCATTTTACTCCTGCAACAAAACTGGTCAAATTAAGATCAAACATCTATATGTGTAGGGTAGACAATATTCATTAAAGTCTTCCCTTTTTTTAAACCTTCACTCTTTGTGCCATGATGTGTGATTCATTTTCCTAGATCATTGCCATTTACTCAGTGAGACAATTATTTCGTTTTGTATTATGTTCTCGCTGTATTTCTCAGCATTCCGTGGCTTTCCAGCATTGTATTACCAGCTTTTCAGCCAACGTTATTGAAAAAGGTGAAAGAGGCGATATAAGAATTCAAATTGGAACAAGACAGGAGACAGTGTTCAAAGAGATTGGTCTATTTTGTGGTTTTATGTTCTTGCTCAGTTAAAATGCTGTTGTTTTATCTTTTTTCAGACAGTCATCTTTCCATTTCAACCAATTGTTCTCCATTGTTGAGATGGTTTTTGAGGCAGATTTAAGTTCATTTTTTTAGGCTTAAGGTGGTAGCACTCCCCCACTAGTGTCCTCAGGTTGACTGACATATTCAGACTAAGACATCATGAGTGATAACACCCGACTTGGCATGTTTCACATTCTGCGTGATCCACGAAATCCTCTATTTCAGGGTTTTATTCCAAGCCAAGCCCTTCTTCCCTGTCTCAGGGTTTTCCATATCCTTACAGTGACATACATTTTTCTTTTACACCTCTGCCTTTCCTCCGATTGTCTTGCAACCGTGTGTCTCTTCAGAAACTGAGCGGAGGAGAAGAATATTATTCTCTCAATCAGATTGATATTTGCATCAATTGCGGTATTGGTCCAAATAGCATTTAACTAACTCTCGTGAAGACGATCACACAGCAGAGTGATTTGAAGAGTACCTGTCTCGATGACACGATAATGTACTCATGCAAATATTGTCTCTTTTTTCCCTCCTACAGCTTTTACCGACAGATCCCCCAAAGAAGCCAGACCCAGTCACTTCAGAAACAGTCGTATTCTGGGGACTGCGGTTATGGCAAGTCATTGGTATCTTCTCTATGTTTATTCTAGCAGTCAGTAAGTATTTCTCTAAACCTGTCATAGTAGTATATCTGCCAGACATTCAAGACTATTTATGAAATGAATATTTACATAAATATACAAATGCCTAGGATGTTCACATCAATCCTCCATCGTCCAATTCCAATTTATATAAATCACATTAGTAAAATGAATGTACAAATTTGTCCGTCAGTCAAGGTACAATGCTTCGGCTCAGCTATTTGTCTGCATAGTCCAACTAGTTTGCATACCGCACAGATAGATCGCATGATACATGGAAATGCATATACTTTGCTGAATTGTCATGATGGTTATTGTGAGGGAGGGCTCCAAATGGTCATGGTATTGTCGGTTTATGTTTGTTTTATCGACCACATGATGCATGGTTCAATAAGGGGAGGAGGAGGACAACAGTACACAAGACAAAAATGACATGCTATTTTAGTCCTAACTCATCGGACATCTAAACAGTAATAACACAACCATGTCATGACAGAGACCGAATCAACAAAAAGGAAAGTAGTCTGATAATATCTGATATTGAAGTGTCACTGTACAGTAATATACAGTGAATTCCAAAAGTATTGGGACAGTGACCATTTTTTTCATTGTAGTTTTGGCTCTGTACTCCAGAACTTTGGATTTGAAATGATAGTCCTAAATGAATCGTGAACAATGATGAGTGAGAAAGTTAGACGCACAAATATCATACCCCGAAGACATGCCATTACAGTTATATGGGAGGTTGGCATTTTTTTTGGGGGGGGGGGGGTATGATATTTGTGCAGCTGTAACCTTCTCACTCATCATTATTCATTCAGGATTATCCGTAAACATGGTAGCATCCACATGAATGTAGAAGTGTTTAGAAACATATTCTCTTCTTATTCACAATAAAAGTGACTCCAAAATGGCACAATACATTATTTAACATACATTTCTATTGGGCACAAAATAATCTGAAACACAACCAAAACAAACAGCAAATGCATCCAACAAGTTTGTAGAGACACAACCTTGATGTAGTCATTGCGGGCTAAGAACGTGGGACCAGATACTTCACTTTTGACTAAGTGAATTTGTCCCAATATTTTTGGCCCCTTAAAATGAAGGGACTAAACACAAATGGTTGACCCGATATGGATGAACATACCTCAAAATTAAAGCTGATAGTTGCACTTTAACCTCATAGTCATTGTATCATTTAAAATCCAAAGTGCTGGAGTACAGAGCCAAAGCAACACAAAAAAATGGCTCACTGTCCAAGTACTTTGTAGCCCACTGTAAATGCTAATAGCTGTAAAACTGTTATGCGACAGTAGTGTCTAGTTCAATACATATCCATTTGTACTTCAGATACAAGCAAATAATATTCCACATGGGAAATACATTTTTCTTTTCTCTCTCTCTTTCTCGCCCACCTTCTCCATTTGCAAGTCATCACCCTATGCTGCATCTTCAAATGCCGTATCCCCAGGACGAAGAAGGAGATTGAGGCGCGACATGCTCAGAGAGTAGCAGCTAAGGACTACGCCAACACACTGGAGACTGTGCCTCCTCTCAACGAGCTCACAGAGATCCCAGGAGGTAAGTGATGCACTTCTCAGACCCTCTCTACCTCAACAACAGTGCGATGCACATTTTAGGACATCCCTACTCCCTATGACAAAAGTCCCTAGGACCTAGGTGTGGTGTACATTTTAGGACATCCCTACTCCCTATGACCGAAGTCCCTGGGAGGTAGGTGTGGTGTACATTTTAGGACATCCCTACTCCCTATGACATAAGTCCCTACTCTCAACGTCCTATGAACTTTAGCACTTTTAAAATCCACAGCAAGGCTAGATTAAAGTGTGAGACTTATTTTTTTATTTGTAACATTTACCTTCCATTAGTAAGCACCTCAACTAGAGATGTGTGCACCTTTTATTTACTTACTCTACTCTTAAGAACTACCCTGTGTTTGATTTCAGAGAGTTTTTCAAAGGAGAGTAGACAGGGAACTGCTGGGCGAGTTTTATATGCTATTGATGAAATGTCACCTGCTAGGCCTTTTGATAAAGCAGGAGATCAATAGTGGCTTGACACGGTTTTAACACGAATGGGCCCCTGACAGCTTTTGTATTCATTAGTTTGAATGTTTCTCTCAGATTTTATCACATTATGCTAATGGATCAACACACTCTAACCATGCAGAGCTAAGATATATTTTTATCTTATTTCCGACGGATAACACAGATCTTTGTCTGACACTCTGGATGCAACCAGTGTTTTGAATTAGTTTAATGTGGCATATTTCCCTGTCTTATATGATTGAAGATGTAGATTGTGTCAACATACTCAAATAAATAGTCTTGTCCTCACAGGGTGATAAAAAAAACAACCTCTCTGGTAAAATACAGTAAATTATACTCTGAGTGTACAAAACATTAGGAACACATTCTCTTTCCATAGACATAGACTGACACGGTGAGTCCAGGTGACATCTCTGATCCCTTATTGATGTCACATGTTGAATCCACATCAATCAGTGTAGATGAAGGGGAGGAGACAGGTTAAATAAGGATATTTAGACCTTAAGACAATTGAGACATGGATTGTTTGTGTGTGCCATTCAGAGGGTGAATGGGCAAGACAAATAATTGATCAGTTTGTACCAGTTTGAGTGTGTCAAGAACTGCAATGCTGCTGGGTTTCCTGTGTGTATCAAGAATGGTCCACCACCCAGAGGACATCCAGCCAACTTGACACAACAGTGGGAAGCATTGGAGTCGAAATGGGCCAGTGGAATGCTTTCGACACCTTGTAGAGTCCATACCCAGACAAATTGAAGCTGTTCTGAGGGCAAAGTGGGTGCAGCTCAATACTACCAAGGTGTTCCTAATGTTTTGTATACTGTGCATAAAGAATATATGCCATTTAGCACACACTTTTCTCAAAAGCGACTTATACCATGCCCAGAACGGATGTGCGTGTGCGGCATCATGCGCAAATGGATTTTGTCCCTACACACCAAATGTGATCACGACACACAGGTTGAAATATCAAAACAAACTCTGAACCAATGATATTAATTTGGGTACAGGTCAAAAAGCATTAAACATTTATGGCAATTTAGCTAGATAGCTTGCAGTTGCTAGCTAATTTGTAATATTTAGCTAGCTTGTTGTTGCTAGTTAATTTGTCCTGGGATATAAATGTTGAGTTGTTATTTTACCTGAAATGCACAAGGTCCTCTACTCCGACAATTAATCCACACATAAAACGGTCATCTGAATTGTTTCTAGTCATCTCTCCTCCTTCCAGGCTTTTTCTTCTTTGGACTTTATATGGCTATTGGCATCTAACTTTCATAATAAGGTGAATTACCACAACCACCCTGTTCTACTTTCAATCACCCACGTGGGTATAACCAATGAGGAGATGGGAGAGGCAGGACTTGCACCTCGTTAAGTGTCACAAATAGAACTGACTTCTATTTGACGAGCGCGAGCAGTGTGGGTGCAATGATTGAATAACATGTATGTGTACATTTATTTTGCAACGCCTGCGCACGCGACGCTAGCGGTGTGGTCAGCATGTTAGTCATGCGTGCAACCATTTAACAGATGGGTGGTCCCGGAAATCGATCCAACTATCCTGATGTTGCAAGCAACATGCTCTACCAACTGAGCTACAGCGGACCACAGGAATATAGGATATCTAAACTTCCATTGGCTTTACAGTAGCTTTAATTATAGGGCCTCTATGTCAGTGTCGGTCTCTTCCTTTTCAACGGTTCTAACTTTCATGCCTTCTCTTTGACTTCTTCCTCCTTCAATCTTTCATCTTCCAACCCTATCCCTTCCCTTTGACCTGCACCTTCCTCTCCAAACCCTTTCTTTCATCCTCTCTTCCTTGAGTTATTCCCTTTCCTTCCTCCACCTCCCTCTTCATCCTCCCTATTTTCCTCCCCCTCTCTCTCCTCCCTGACCTCTTTGTACCCTCCACCCCCCTCCCCCTCCTCCCTCTCTTCCTCTTCATCCTGTCCCTCCAGCTCTCCCGGACACAGTGTCCCTCTCAACGGTCTCTGAGCAGGTCCAGGCTCGCAGCGCCAGCAGCAGCCAGCTCCCAGTGGTGAGAGAGGAGGAGGAGCTCACTGGCCCCCTCACTCAGCCCGAGATGGGATGACATTCCTCCCTCCTTCTCCTCTCTCCTTTCCTCCTCACTCAGCCTGAGACTGGATTTACCTCCCTCCTTCTCCTCTTCCGTATCTCTTCTCACCTTCCCTCTCTCCACATTCCTATTTATATTCTGACAAAGAGGGCTATCCACTAGAGGGAACATTGGAACATGCAGCTCAGGATTCAGTAAATCACAGAAAAGCATTGAATAGTTGAATACAATAGTTAACTTAATAGATCAGCGTTCATCGGTACTTCCTTGAAAGAATGGCATTGACATTGTGGAGAATCTTGCCTGCTGAAGAGTAATAGTTGCATGTGTTACATACTTCAAATGCTCTTTGTTGATATACTCATCCTTGTCGATAATACATTGATTGTACATTGGACACAGAACTGCAAATGTGGATGATGAAAAAGTAGAGATGAATCTTAAGGCTTCTGACGTTGATGTTGCATGCTGTCACTCGTTGTTTATTCATTTCTCTCTTTCTCCTTCTCTGACTTAATCTGTAATCTTGACTTTGTATAAACACATCTATGATCTTTTATGTAAGCTTATACAGTAACACCCATGACAACCAACCCTGGTCCTGGAGAGCTACAAGTTACACAGGCTTTTCTTTCTCAACCTTGCAATGTCTTAATTATTAGTTGAATCGCATGTTTTAGTACGGGGGGGGGGGGAAATGCCTGCACACCATGTCAAGTTCATCCACGTCTAAGGTTGGGGGTCACTGACATACTGTACTTGTCATTTATCTCTGTCTTTCTGTCTGATCCAGGTGGGTGTGTTTCTGTCCATGCCATCTGTCCTCTTGAAGTATCACACAGGCTTACATGGACATACATAGGTCTGGAATATCAAATCAAATTTCATTTGTCACATGCGCCGAATACAACAGGTGTAAACCTTACAGTGAAAATGCTTACTTACAAGCCCTTAATCAACAATGCAGTTTTAAGAAAAACAAGTGTTAAGTAAAAAAAAAAAGATAAGTAAAAAATGTAAATAAATAGTTAAAGAGCAGTGGTAAAGATAACAGTAGCGAGGCTATATACAGGGGGTACCGGTACAGAGTCAATGTGGAGGCTATATACAGGGGGTACCTGTACAGAGTCAATGTGGAGGCTATATACAGTGGGTACCGGTACAGCGTCAATGTGGAGGCTATATACAGGGGGTACCGGTACAGAGTCAATGTGGAGGCTATATACAGTGGGTACCGGTACAGAGTCAATGTGGAGGCTATATACAGGGGGTACCGGTACAGAGTCAATGTGGAGGCTATATACAGGGGGTACCGGTACAGAGTCAATGTGGAGGCTATATACAGGGGGTACCGGTACAGAGTCAATGTGGAGGCTATATACAGGGGGTACCGGTACAGAGTCAATGTGGAGGCTACATACAGGGGGTACCGGTACAGCGTCAATGTGGAGGCTATATACAGCGTCAATGTGGAGGCTATATACAGGGGGTACCGGTACAGCGTCAATGTGGAGGCTATATACAGGGGGTACCGGTACAGAGTCAATGTGGAGGCTATATACAGGGGGTACCGGTACAGAGTCAATGTGGAGGCTATATACAGGGGGTACCGGTACAGAGTCAATGTGGAGGCTATCTACAGGGGGTACCGGTACAGCGTCAATGTGGAGGCTATATACAGGGGGTACCGGTACAGCGTCAATGTGGAGGCTATATACAGGGGGTACCGGTACAGAGTCAATGTGGAGGCTATATACAGGGGGTACCGGTACAGAGTCAATGTGGAGGCTATATACAGGGGTACCGGTACAGCGTCAATGTGGAGGCTATATACAGCGTCAATGTGGAGGCCATATACAGGGGGTACCGGTACAGCGTCAATGTGGAGGCTATATACAGGGGGTACCGGTACAGAGTCAATGTGGAGGCTATATACAGGGGGTACCGGTACAGAGTCAATGTGGAGGCTATATACAGGGGGTACCGGTACAGAGTCAATGTGGAGGCTATATACAGGGGTACCGGTACAGCGTCAATGTGGAGGCTATATACAGCGTCAATGTGGAGGCCATATACAGGGGGTACCGGTACAGCGTCAATGTGGAGGCTATATACAGGGGGTACCGGTACAGAGTCAATGTGGAGGCTATATACAGGGGGTACCGGTACAGAGTCAATGTGGAGGCTATATACAGGGGGTACCGGTACAGAGTCAATGTGGAGGCTACATACAGGGGGTACCGGTACAGCGTCAATGTGGAGGCTATATACAGGGGGTACCGGTACAGAGTCAATGTGGAGGCTATATACAGGGGGTACCGGTACAGAGTCAATGTGGAGGCTACATACAGGGGGTACCGGTACAGCGTCAATGTGGAGGCTATATACAGCGTCAATGTGGAGGCTATATACAGGGGGTACCGGTACAGCGTCAATGTGGAGGCTATATACAGCGTCAATGTGGAGGCCATATACAGGGGGTACCGGTACAGCATCAATGTGGAGGCTATATACAGGGGGTACCGGTACAGCGTCAATGTGGAGGCTATATACAGGGGGTACCGGTACAGAGTCAATGTGGAGGCTATATACAGGGGGTACCGGTACAGAGTCAATGTGGAGGCTATATACAGGGGGTACCGGTACAGAGTCAATGTGGAGGCTATATACAAGGGGTACCGGTACAGCGTCAATGTGGAGGCTATATACAGGGGGTACCGGTACAGAGTCAATGTGGAGGCTATATACAGGGGGTACCGGTACAGAGTCAATGTGGAGGCTATATACAGGGGGTACCGGTACAGCGTCAATGTGCAAGGGTACAGGTTAGTCAATATGTACATGTAGGTAGAGTTAAAGTGACTATGCATAGATAATAATCAGAGAGTTGCAGCAGCGTAAAATAGGGGAGGGGAGGGGGGGGCAATGCAAATAGTCTTGGTAGCAATTTGATTAGCTGTTCAGGAGTCTTATGGCTTTGGGGTAGAAGCCTTTTGGACCTAGACTTGGCGCTCAGCTACCGCTTGTTGTGCGATAGCAGAGAGAACAGTCTATGACTAGAATGGATGGAGTCTTTGACCATTTTTAGGGCCTTCCTCTGACACCTCCTGGTTCAGAGGTCCTGGATGGCAGGAAACTTGGCCCCAGTGATATACTGGGCCATACGCACTACCCTCTGCAGTGCCTTGCGGTCGGAGACCGAGCAGTTGCCTTACCAAGCAGTGATGCAACCTGCCAGGATGCTCTCGATGGTGCAGCTGTAGAACATTTTGAGGATCTGAGGACCCATGCCAAATCTTTTCAGTCTCCTGTGGGGGAATAGGCTTTGTCGTGCCCTTTTCACGACTGTCTTGGTGTGTTTAGACCATAATAGTTTGTTGGTGATGTGGACACCAAGGAACTTAAATTAAAGCTCTCAACCTGCTCCACTACAGCTCGGTCCTCCTTTTCCTGTAGTCCACAATCCTCTCCTTTGTCTTGATCATGTTGAGGGAGAGGTTGTTATTCTGGCACCACAAGGCCAGGTCTCTGACCTCCTCCCTATAGGCTGTCTCATCATTGTCAGTGACCACAGTTGTGTCGTCAGCAAACTTAATGATGGTGTTGGAGCCGTGCCTGGCCATGTAGTCATGGGTGAACAGGGAGTACAGGAGGGGACTGTATTATTATTTTACAATCATTATGGATAAAATGTATTTTGGGACTGACTGTGTATTGTGGATTACTACCATAATGAGCGTGTCAGTCAGAGACAAGCTTAATCCATTAGAGAAATCATAACCTATGTGAAAGAGTACATAATCTCACATCCAGCTGTATATTATAATGCAGCATCAGGGGATACTGGCGTTAATATGCATTTATTTCCGCAGCAAAACCTCTGCCGTGAACTTATAAGTATCAACCATGTGCTGAGAGAGAGAGAGAGCGAAAGGGAGAGAGAGCGAAAGGGAGAGAGAGAGTGGAGAGAGAGCGAAAGGGAGAGAGAGACTAGAGAGAGCGAGAAAGAGGGTGTCTGGCATTTATAAAGGAAAAGGATAAACAGATATGTTTTATAATCGTGGAGACTCATGAACCCCACACAGCTGTTTACCCCTGGATTCATCCACAAGAGATAGTGAGTTCTCCAGCAAATAGTAAGTGTTCCAGGGCCGCCTTCCACTAATTAAGTAATGAGTGAAGTATGCCATTTAAAATATGCAACTCTGCAACGCCTGACCCGATAGCTATGTGCAAGTATTTGTGCAGAGAGTGTATGCGAATTTCCTGGCTTATAATCCAACATATTATTGAGAATATATTCAGTTAGAAACAGAAACAGTTATTACTATAATATGAATGAGTTATTACTATATACTTGTGGTTATTGCATCTCCTGATCAATAAGATTCCATTCTGGGCATTGACCACAATGTTTAACCCGAATAATTCATCCACAACAAAGTGTCTCTGAGAGCACTGACATAACGTCACCCGCAGACGTTTTACTCACCGCTTTTACCTACATGACCTAAAAACCAACGTTGTTTCAGACAGCCTGGATAGAAGTGATCATGAGAAAGATAACGTCTGTGAGAACATTTGACATTCGTAGGAGATGGTAGAGCAAATACCGGACAGGAGGCTACGCTGAGGGCAAGGACTAAGGACGTAGTGCAACTTCCCACCCCTCAATTCTTTGCCATATGGATAAAGCTATTAAAATGAAAAGTAGACATCGTTCCAGCACACGTTGATCATCTGTCATTGCTCTGAGTTGTGTCAGTTCTCCGGTGGCTCAAGAGCCTCCTGAGGCATGCTGTCAGACAGGGTCCACCGATGTAACCTTCTCACTTCCTCACACCTTTCCCTATACAGTAGGAGAGATGCAGGAAGGACGGACACGCACGCATACACGTGCACAAGGACAAACACACGCAGGCACACATGCATAGTCACAGATCCACACGCACACATTTCTTACACTTCTTAGTGCCACACAGAGGTGTAGGGTCATCTGGGAGAGATGACATGTTACCCCAGGAAACCCAACGCAGGTGTAAAAAGTCTCTACTTTACTCCAGGATACCCATTACGGGCGGCCGTATCTATAGAAACAAAGTTGCCATATTCATGTCACGGGAGTTTAGCCCAAAGTGTCAAGCCTATTTTCAATGCATCTCCTTGTTATTGCATTTCTATTTTAGTTGTTGTGTGTTCCACTTGGATTTAGTAGCGTCTATGAACAACATGATTATGAGGCCATGCATGTATGAAAGCGTGTATACTTACTGTATTTCAAATGTATGTCGTTCCGTCCTTGTGATGTACTTGTCTATTCATGTTCTGTACTATGTCATGTTTTTTGTTTTCTGTGGACCCCAGGAAGAGTAGCTGCTGCTTTAGCAGTAGCTAATGGGGGGGAGCCTAATAAAATACTAATTCTGAGGGTTATTCTGGTTGCCAAACGATCTCCTCATGCAAAGAGGGGTCAGGAGTGTGAGCGTGTGCATGTTGCACCTCAGCCTCCGACGGACTGAACATCACCACCAGAGAGTGTGTTTTGTGTGAGTGTGTGTCTTCTCGGATTGAGAAAATAACACCATCAGCGAGAGGAGTCGTAGCCTTGGGACGTCACAGCGGGATGGAGGACGATAAAGTGGTCACAATTGACATCAAGTGGCTTGACTATTTACACGGTAATTACATCTGCTGGTACAGTGGAACTGAACATTTGAGTGCAGGGTACACACAGTGGATTGTATTTGACTGTTTGCGCAATTTGACGGATTTTGTAGTTCATTCATCTGAAATCTAAAGCAATAATTCTGGGGTGAGAGGAGGCGGCAATTCGTTTGAGTGTGTTCATGAATCTAAAATGGCGTGTGTTACACATTCCACAGATGGGTATTACAGATAATCATTTCTAGTCCGAATTGAACAGTGTACTTACTCTACCCTGTACCCATGTAAGGTACAGTATCAACACATAATTAATAGAGACACTTGATGTGAAGCGTTACCCAAAAGGGTTATGTCTACACTCTCTAGTGCAATGTTTCCCAACTCCTGTTCTTGTGGGTGTTTCATTACCCTCAACAGCACACATTTGTTTGTTGTGGCCCCAGACAACTTGTCAACTAATCATCAAGCCCTCAACGAGTTGAATCAGGCGAGCTTGTCCGGGGCTACAACAAAAAAATGTATGCTATTGGGGGTACTGGTGGACGGGAGTTGGGAACCACTGCTCTAGTGGTGATGTATAAAAGACAATCACCCCTACTTCCCTAGAAGCAGTTCCCTTGCCCGCCTGGTCTATTTAGTGTCTACAGATGTCTGCCCCTGCTACTGTACTAAGAAGGTGTGGTAAAAAGCAGTAGTACTATCTCCCTCTCAGCAGTGGTTCTCCCTAGAGCAGGAACTAGCACACTGAGGGGTTCACCATGGGTGTCATGGAGGGGAGGAAGGGAGGCATGGGGAGGAAATCCTCACAGCTCTCGATTGTGACAAGTGGGAGCTGTTGAATTTCTCATTGTAGAAGTCCTCTCATGCCTGGAGGGGATGTTGCAAGACACGCACACAGTCTCGGTCTTAATGCTGTTTGAAATGCTTGGTTGTAACGGATTGCATGTAAACCTCTATCTCCAAATGATGTTTGCCTTAGAAAAAATAAAAAGATGTCCACATACATGTGTATGGATATGCTGGATTGTGGAAGGGATGTACCCATCTACCTTCTCAATGATTTCCATATGTTTATAGATCTATTTGCTTTGCAGTAAAGTCTCATTCCTTGACTTGTGTTCACCTTACATTTCAGTTCGTTCTCAGAGGTGGAGCAAACAAAACTCATTGCATAGAACAAACATGGTTATTTTGATGTTGTGCAGTAGAGGCCATCTGGATTGGGATGTTTGTCATTATCAATGGAGGGCAGCATGCCTATAGTCCTCCACAGCCTTCTGGTAGATTGACATTTTCATTCATCAAATATTTGTCGATTTCAAATCCCCATAATTTGTTTCCCAACCAGCCCAGTACACTTATGAAACCACATTAGTAGAAGAAAATAGTCTGCGTTCATTAGAATGTAGAGAGACAGATGCACATTCATTACAATACTATGACCCACTTTGCCTGGATTCTATATTTTGCTCACCACATATTATTGCAGAAAGGGATCTTGATGATAACAAACGTTGTTGTCGCGGCCTCCAAGTGATTGTTTCCCCTTGTGCTTTTTTGTCCTTCCTCCAGCTGTAGTTGTGGAGAAAAAAGAAGAGGTGACAACAGTCTCGGGAACAGTGGACGGTGAAAAGGGGGGGAAGAAGACCAAGGAGAAGAAAGAGGGAAAGGGTGCCAAGGAGGGAAAGGATGATGAAAAGGAGGGATCTGCTAACAAAAAAGGGGAAAAGGGAGAAAAAGGGGAAAAGGGGGGAGGAAAGAAAGGAGAAGCAAGTGAAGAAAAAGGGAAGAAGAGTAGAGAAGGGGAGAAAGGAGGAGGTGCAAAAGGAGGTGCTAAGGGGGGAGCCAAGAAACCTCCTTCGAAAAAGTAAACACTGGGTCGGAAACACGAATTGTGCTAAACAACTTTTCATAAGTCATTTTTTTAGTTGTCAATTTTGTATTATTATTTTTTTAATGATTGTATATAATGACAAAAAGTACATATTAACTATAAAACAATCTTTAACCCTTGTGTTGTCTTAAGGGACAAAAATGACACGCCACTATTAACAGCAGAGAGAAGCCCCGAAATGATCTTTTTTCAACTTGAAATTTGATTACTTTTCCTAATAAAAAGTGTAACATTGTCTTTGTTCATATTTCCATGAAAGCTGTACACCACCAGGGTACAAAGATTGTCTTAGGGGCAATTTTGACCCTGCACCACACACACACATGAGAAATTGAGATTGTGTACTACTGATTGAACTCAGACAAAACTAAAACGTTCTTGTGCATGCGCGGCATCTCCCCTCCACGTCCCCACACGACTCAAGTTCACAGACAAAATAAAAACAATTTGAGACAAAATTAACAACATTTCAGACAAAATAAACATTTCTTGAAAGCATTCTTTACTAATGGGGAATGCAGTCAGAGGCTATAAAGGTGCTGCAGATGACAGTCCCCCCAGTTCTCTCTTCGCTGAAGCCATGAGTGCACGTTTCAGCGCCCAACAGGTCGTAGATTAGATTTTTTTCAGATGTCCAGGAGGAACAAGAGAACAATCATTTAGAAGAGGTATCTGAAGAAGAAGATGGGGAAGAATACAACCCAGAGCACGCATCATGCATGCACGCATCATGCATCATCTTCAGATGAAGAAGAAATCCCCCAAGCTGAAAGTGAGACATTTTTGTCAAAGAACAGCAAAAGAACATGGTCCTTGTCACCATATGACAACCAGGGAAGGATGGCAGCACAAAATGTCATAAGGATGACCTCAGGGCACACAAGACATGCAGTTGCCCATGCCATCGCCTCAACATTCTACATGTTCATCACACCAGCCATCGAAAAAATGATCCTGGAGATTACAAATTTGGAGGGTTTCCGTAAATATGGAGACAACTGGAAAAGGATGGATGAGATTGACCTGCGTGCCTACACAGGGCTGCTAATCTTAGGGAGTGTGTTCAGGTCCCGAGGCGAGGCCACGTGTCGTCTCTGGGATGCAGCGAGTGGAAGGGTGATTTTCAGTGCCACCATGCCACTGAAAGTCTTTCACACTTTCTCAAGAATGCTACGATTTGAGTCAAAACCTGCAAGACGTGTGAGACAAACTGGCGGCCGTAAGAGAGGTCTGGGAGAAGTGGGTGGAGCGTCTACCATACCTCTACAATCCTGGGCCTGAAGTAACAGTGGATGAGCAACTGGTTCCATCCATCTGTAATGGAAGTGATTTTCACTGTTCATTTTATTATGTATTGCTGTAATATCATTGATTTATGTGATTGTTTTCTGTGACACTGATACTAATTACTGATAGTAATCTCTTTTGTCAAAAGGTCGCTGTCCTTTCAGGCAGTATAAGCACAGCAAGCCAGCAAAGTATGGCATCAAGATATGGGTGGCCTGTGACACACAATCCAGCTACGCTTGGAAGATGCAAGTCTACACAGGGAAGCCGATCAGTGGAGGCCCGGAGAAGAACCAGGGGATACTGGTTGTGTTTGATGTGACAGATGGACTGAGGGGGCACAATGTCACGTGACAATTTCTTCACCTCTTATGAACTCAGCCAGCAGCTCCTGAAGAGGAATATTGCCATGGTTGGCACAGTTAGAAAGAACAAGCCTGAGCTCCCCCCTGCACTCCTCACAACAAGGGGGAGAGAGGCATTCTCATTAAAGTTTTCCTTCACCCCCACCACCACTCTAGTTTCTTACCTCCCAAAGAGGAACAAGAACGTGGTCCTTCTGAACACAGTGCACAAAACGGCTGATATCAGTGATCGTGAGGTCAGGAAGCCAGCCATTATCCTGGACTACAACCACAACAAAGGAGGTGTGGACAACCTGGACAAGGTGATTGGAACTTACAGCTGCAGGAGAATGACTGCCCGCTGGCCCCTGGTCATCTTCCATAACATCATTGATGTGTCCTAATACAATGCCTTCGTGATATGGAACAAGATCAACCATACCTGGATGCCTGATAAGCAGAACAAGAGGAGGGTGTTCCTGGAGCAGCTGGGAAAGGCACTTGTAACCCCACACATTCAAAGACGGGAGCACCTGCCCCGCACAGCAGCCTCTGCAGCGCTTGTGGAAGTTGTTCAGGGAGCTGAATCTTGTCCTGATCCACCTGAGGCTGCAGTTGGGGCAGGCAAGAAGAGGAGATGGCAATTCTGCCCCCCAAAACAAATACTATGTGAGAAATACATCTGCAAAGTCCATGCACACACACTTGCATGCTGTCCTACATGTGCTAATTAGAGTTGATTGATTTATGTTATTCACGTTTTTGTTATGTATCTATTATCTTATTTATTCTTTTTTATTGTTGTTTATACACCTTGTGGGTGTGGGAAATGGTAAAAAAATGGAGAAGACTAGCATTTTGTAGTTGAATTCCTCATTGTACGGTATATAAGAATATATCACTATGTTGCCAAAAATGTTACTTAGTTTCCCTTCAATAAAATGCATTCAAACTACTTTCTGCACATTTCTTCTACTTTCTCAGGCTACACAAGTTCTATCTCTTGCTACAAAAAAATATGTTTACTCCTACGCAGTAGATTTAGTAATAATAATAATAATAATAATAAACCTTTACTTTATTAAAGAATACAATTATGAAAAGGTGTGTTGTAAAAAAAACGAGTGGTGTCCACTGATTAAATGCATTCTTTCTGCATTGTGCAGAGGGAAAACCCCAGATATTCACAAAGTTTGTGATGAATGGCAGGTTGTTTCTTCATGCAAAATAGATTTGGGGTTTAAAATTCAATGAAGCTGCTTTATTTTAGGGGTTGAGTGAAGGCGGGTCATTTTTGACCCTTAGGACAAGGGGAGCATACAGAATGTTAAGGCTACGCAAGGGTTAAACTGTATCTACTTACATTGTTCATGATCAACAAGAACATAATTAGTATGGGATTGGATTCATGGTGCAAATTCAATGGACACTTACATCGACAGTAGAATTGTACATTTTAATGTCTTATTCACAATACAATGATGAACATAAAGACTGAAAAACATTTCTCTTAAACCCACGTTTACATTTACAACATTGACTTCACACAACCGACACGAAATCAACCAGGTCCTATTTCAAACAAAACAGTCACACCCTCTCCACACATGGCATATACAGTAGACTATTAAAACAAAATACCAACTCCTATCTCTCTGAGGACAGATACATTTGCAATATGAGATAAATAAAAAAACAACGAAAATATCATAGGTGATTTTATATACTTTCATGAGAGGTAAAAAATAAAATAAGAAGTGTACACTATCTCTGTAAAGTAATGGCCTTTTTACATATCGAATTCAAAAACACAATCAATTTACATGATACAATCAATATGAAATGGAATAAGGTATTAAAGTGCGCATAAATCTACAAATGTTTATTTGAAATTATATTTTCCCATCAACACTGGTTCTTGTGTCGCCGCCTCCTAATCAAACAAGGCCAGTTAAAGCGTATCTACTATACACAATACTACCAAGCTTATTTACTAGTGGCATGTTCGTTGGCTGTAGGTGGGTGTAAGATAACCACTGTATAAGAAAATGTGGATATTCAACTTTATTTTTCATTTCCTTGTTGGCGTAGATGGCATCTTTTGGTAACAGGTTCTCTAATAGTATCCTTATATCACGCTTACATCTACAGTTGAAGTCGGAAGTTTACATACACTTACGTTGGAGTCATTGAAACTCATTTTTCAACCACTCCACACATTTCTTGTTCACAAACTATAGTTTTGGCAAGTCAGTTTGGACATCTAATTCGTGCATGACACAAGTAATTTTACAACAAATGTTTTTTACAGACAGATTATTTCACTGTATCACAATTCCAGTGGGTCAGAAGTTTACATACACTAAGTTGACTGTGCCTTTAAACAGCTTGGAAAATTCAAGAAAATTATGTCATGGCTTTAGATGCTTCTGATAGGCTAATTGACATCATTGAGTCAATTAGAGATGTACCTGTGGACCTTCAAACCCAGTGCCTCTTTGCTTGACATCATGGGAAAATCAAAAGAAAATCAGCCAAGACCTCAGAAAAAAATTGTGGACCTCCACAAGTCTGGTTCATCCTTGGGAGCAAATTCCAAAACGCCCGAAGGTACCACGTTCATCTGTACAAACAATAGTATGCAAGTATAAACACCATGGGACCACGCAGCAGATGCGTTCTGTCTCCTAGAAATGAATGTACTTTGGTGCGAAAAGTGCAGATCAACCTTGTGTAGATGCTGGAGGAAACAGGTACAAAAGTATCTATATCCACAGTAAAATGAGTCCTATATTGACACAACCTAAAAGGCTGCTCATCAAGGAAGAAGCCACTGCTCCAAAACCGAGATAAAAAACTGCACATGGGGACAAAGATCGTACTTTTTGGAGAAATGTCCTCTGGTCTGATGAAACAAAAATAGAACTGTTTGGCCATAATGACCATCGTTATGTTTGGAGGAAAAAGGGGGAGGCTTGCCAAAGAACACCATCCCAACCGTGAAGCACGGGGGTGGCAGCATCATGTTGTGAGGGTGCTTTGCTGCAGGAGGGACTGGTGCACTTCACAAAATAGATAGCGTCATGAGGATGGAAAATTATGTGGATATATTGAAGCAACATCTCAAGACATCAGTCAGGAAGTTAAAGCTTGTTCGCAAATGGGTCTTCCAAATGGACAATGACCCCAAGCATACTTCTGAAGTTGTGGCAAAATGGCTTAAGGACAACAAAGTCAAGGTATTGGAGTGGCCATTACAAAGCCATGACCTCAATCTTATAGAGAATGTGTGGGCAGAACTGAAAAAGCATGTACAAGCAAGGAGGCCTACAAACCTGACTCAGTTACACCAGCGTTGTCAGGCAAAACGTTTGACCCAAGTTAAACAATTTAAAGGCAATGCTACCAAATACTAATTGAGTGTATGTAAACTTCTGACTCACTGGAAATGTGATGAAAGAAATAAAACCTGAAATAAATAAATCATTCTCTCTACTATTATTCAGACATTTCACATTAAAATAAAGTGGTGATCCTAACTGACGTAAGACAGGGAATTTTTACTAGGATTAAATGTCCGTAATTGTGAAAAACTGAGTATAAATGTATTCGGCTGAGGTTTATGTAAACTTCCGACTTCAACTGTATATCACGCAACAGAACTTTGTAAGGCAGAAAAAGAACTCTGTTCCTATATTTAGATCTATATTTATCTGGTTTAAAAGGTAATGTGCCCTAACCATAAGACCATGACAATAAATAGGAAACCACAAAGATTAGGAATGAAATGTACATTTGGAGGGAAGGTTTGAACCGTATATGCCTGGCCGCATATAGCCTAGCCGCTCAGACTAGAAGTAACATAGTAAACGCAAATGTGTTACTCTAAAAATGAAAGATGTGGGAGTATAATGCAAACATCTTGCGACCCAAAGGTTGCGTGTTCCAATCACATCACAGACAACTTTCGCATTTTAGCTAATTAGTAACTTTGCAACTACAAAAAAAAAGGGTTCTTCGGCTGTCCCCATAGGAGAACCCTTTTTGGTTCCAGGTAGAACCCTTTTGAGTTCCATGTGGTAGAACCCTCTACCTGGAAACAAAAAAGGTTTTCCAAAAGGGTTCTCCTAATAAATACATATCGTACTAAAATGGAGGAACACAAGTGTACGTTTACTATGTTAAGTCAACCCTGGAAACAACGTTGAAATATTGGGATGGATAGGAATGAAACATACTGTACATTAACTATTGGGACAGATAAGGTTGACACAAAGTATTGGAACTGTGACACCTTTACACATAGCCTGGTGCTCCAGTCTGTTTGTGCTTTAGTAAACTCCTCTGTGTGTGTTTGTTTATTTTCATGCCAAACATAAGGCATGACAAAGACGGAAGCATTGGCTACAGCACAGTATAGCTACAGTATAGGACAAGGCTACTTTTACAGAGTGTAAAGACACAAATACTGGTTCTGTGACAAACTAGCTAACAAAACAAACAAATTATTTTAACCCTTCAATTCCCTCTGAGAACATTGGCTGGAAAACAAACTGCTGTGTGATGGAACTGAACTTGTAAAGCTGGGGTATTTTAAATCAAAATCAAATTTGATTTGCCACATGCTTTGTAAACAACACGTTTAGACTAACAGTGAAATGCTTACTTACGGGCCCTTCATAATGCAGAGAGAGAAAACAAAAATAATACAAATAATAAATATACAGTATATATATATATAGTTATAAAGTGTAGCTAGACATATTTTCACAAAAGTTTGAGTGTAGAAATGTGGATATTCAGTGGTGGGAGAGGAAACTGTAGGGTCAAAGTGCAATTTAGTTCTTGAATCAAATAATTATGTCTAATGTTCTGTAAATACCTTTGTTAGGCATTCTACTGAAATCTCATTTTAACAGTCCTGATACATACAGTATTGTCCCTCACCTACAGTATATCCTCCAGTTTCTATACATATACGACTATATACACAATATAACATATTTCAAACATCAAAACGTCCCTAACAGTCTGTACAAACATCAAATTATATTGAGAATACATTTCCATGACCCTTGATGCTATTTTAGCTCACAACTAGAATGGATTTTTATTTTCATTGTAAACATTGTGACTTCTTATGCAAATGCATACATACTGTATATACAAAAAGAGCAGCATAACACTTGACCATATAAAAACATAACAGTTGTGTGCTATTTAGTTCTGGTGTTCCTTCATACCGTCTCTTCACGAGTCTCCTTTGGAATTTTCCTGTGAAATTGGAGAATTCCTCATTTAAATAACATTTTATTTTCGAAAATGGAACTGTTTCCCCGAACCCTGAGTTTTGGAGAGGGTGCCTCCCTTTGAAAACTTTAATAAAAGTAGTTTGCTGCAATTACAGTGCCTTCAGAAAGTATTCATACCCTTTGACCTTTTCCACACTTTGTTGTGTTACAACCTGAATTTAAAACGGATTAAATGTAGATTTTTTTATTGTGTCACTGGCGTACACACAATACCCCATAACATCAAAGTGGATTTATGTTTTTAGAATTGTTTACAAATTACTGATAGATGGGTAAAAAAAAAAGCACACATTGAATATCCCTATGAGCATGGTGAAGTTATTAATTACACTTTATATGGTGTATCCATGCACCCAGTCACTACAAATATACAGGCGCCCTTCCTAACTCAGTTGCCGGATAGGAAGAAAAATGCTCAGGGATTTCACCTTGAGGCCAATGGTGACTTTAAAACAGTTAGAGATTAATGGCTGTGATAGGAGAAAACTGAGGATGGATCAACAACATTGTAGTTACTCCACAATACTTAATTGACAAAGTGAAAAGAAGGAAGCCTTTACAGAATAAAAAATATTCCAAAACATGCATCCTGTTTGCAACAAGGCACTAAAGTAATACTGCAAAAAAAGAAATTCACTTTCTGTCCTAAATACAAAGTGTTATGTTTGGGGCAAATCCAACACAACACATCACTGAGTACCGCTCTCCATATTTTCAAGCATACTGGTGGCTGCATCATGTTATGGGTATGCTTGTAATCGTTAAGGACTGTGGAGTTTTTCAGGATATAAAAGAAATGGAATAGAGCTAAGCACAGGCAAAGTCTGAGAGGTAAACCTGGTTCAGTCTGCTTTCCACCAGACACAGAGATTAATTCACCTTTCAGCAGGACAATAACCTAAAACACAAGGCCAAATTTGAACTGGAGTTGCTTACCAAGACAATGAATGTTCCTGGGTGGCCGAGTTACAGTTTTGACTTAAATCTGCTTGAAAATCTATGGCAAGACATGAAAATGGTTGTGTTGCAACGATCAACAATACATTTGACAGAGCTTGACTCATTTTTAAAAGAATAATTGGCAAATATTGTACAATCCAGGTGTGCAAAGCCCTTAAGAGAAAGCTCCAGAAAGACTCACAGCTGTAATCGCTGTAAATTACGCATTTCATGTTCAATAAATCAGCAAAAATGTCTAAAAACTTGTTTTCAATTTGTCAATAAGAGGTATATTGTGTAGATGGGTAAGATTTTGTATTCATCTAATCCATTTTAAATTTTGGCTGCAACACAACAAAATGTGGAATAAGTCAAGGGGTATGAATACTTTCGGAAGGCACTGCACAGTATATAAAAGCTTATTTTTTTTATCCTCTCTCCCACTCCATTGATATGTTTCGGTTACTTTTGTGGCATTATATATTGTGAAACAGAATATTATCATTGAAGAATATAATCATCAGCACATCATGGAAACAACATAATCTTCCATAGTCATTACACTATTGAATATCAGGGTAGTATCTTTTAAATAGCAAAAATAAAAATTGTACAAAAAGTTGATATTCATGGAGAAAAGCCTTCCATTGGCCTTCCTCCATATAAATCAACACTAGAAGCCAGCACACCTCTGAAACTACAGTACACACTAGCTCAAAGTGATGCACTAGAATGGTGAGTTTTGGAGTACCTGAGTTTGATTCCCTTTTACATCAAAGTGGGTTAGGTTTTCTGAATTGACATCCATATTTCAAACCAATCGAAATGTAGTGAGTTCTCCCCAACCATGCGGGCAGAGGCAACTGCAGCCAGGCATTTCCTCGTATCACTAGGAGTTCCTAATGTAACAGATGTAAGCTAGTGAGCTGTATGCTAACTTATCCATCCGCTACACTAACATCAGCTAACATGCTCCTGTCAGAATGAGGACCTACATATGCTGTTAGACACCTTCACCCACAGGACCTGTGGACCATCACCGTTGTAGGTTTCAGACAGACACATTAGCCTACTGTCCATCCACAGACCAGTCACGATCCACAAGTTTTAGAATAATAGCTTTAGAATGTGAAAAAGCTAAATCTGCAAGTTGGTTTTCATCAAATATAAAGTACCTGCTGCAACTCATTGATGTCAGTGAAATAAAACAAATATGAATTCTTGTCCGTATGGCAGGTGGAAATAGTCTCAGAAAGAGCGGCGGTGTTTGCTACAGTACAGAAGGTGATTGTCTGTGTTGGTGGCTCACCTCAAACACTGAGGTACCCTTTTAGCCTTGAGCCTTTGTCCTCCAGTCCTTATCCCACCCACTAAAATTCTGTCTCGATTCACAGGAGAAAAACTGGCAGTGTCGACGAAAGGCAGCCATCCTCCTACTGTGTAACATCCTGAGAATAATGACTGGTGCTATGTTCCATGACTCATTCCTACAGAGATCGTCCTCACAACGGAGGGGCTATTGACATGACTGTCTTTCACTCGAGGTCACATGAACGTCACATAACGGTCTCCCGCTCCTCCTCCACCACAGGCGAGGGTTTCTCCTCCTCAACAGAATGCGGTGGCGTGTTATTGGATAGCTGCTCCTCCTCAGGAATGTGTAACTCCTGTCCCGAGGAAGGGATAGAGTGCTCGGAGACGGAACCGTTCTTCACATACCCCGGGAGGTTCCGGTGCCCGTTGACGGTGACTGGGGCCCCAAGGCGCGTGGTGAGATGGAGGGCCAGGGGCCCCCGGGCAGTGACGTTGGTTACACTGGTGTGAGACACCATAGGTCCATAACTATACGTGTTACTGCCACTACGGGCTTTCCGTTTAAAGTCCAGCGCTAGTGTCCTCCTGCTCCAGGTTTTCTTAATTTCTGCCTGGACCTAAAGGAAGATGGATAGAAATAAGATTGTCACTAAGTACATCTAAACCGACAGTGGAATTTAATCAGGCACGTGCACAGATATGTGTCTACCTGTGGCCGAGCATTTCCCCCTTTGCTCTCCCACTAGTCAAGTACCCTTTTGGGTGGTGGTCTAACGTTTTGTTAAAATACAGTTTTAGTCGTCGTTGTTCTGAACCCACTGCCCCCAAGTCGTCGAGACGCCGTCAAGTTCCGCACCCCACCACCCCCCATCTGTTGGTCTGTCCTGTACGGAGCTCACGTGTGCCCGGTATCCAAACATGCATGGCTTGTGATGCAAGTCACCGGTTGAGTGTGTGTGTTGTAGTAAGCTACCTAGTTTAAATATAAACAGTACTGCATAACATTTGATTAACCCTTGATTTACATCATCAATATCTGTCTGGTTGGCAGCAGCCCTTCACAATGTATTTCCTTATAGAATCATAGCCGCGGGAACGGCCGGTGTTGCAGCACCCCCGATAAATTGAAATAAATTTGCCAAAGTTATAGAATTACTGCTGTCTGTTCAGAAATTAATTAAATACTTGTCAATAGCCTACTTCACCATGAGTAGGCCTATAAGTTAACCACAGAGGAACAAAAAATTGCCTAGCTGTGGATTGTGTGTAGCCCTATAACAAGGCAGTCGGGAACACACGGAAAAATCTGTCAGTGAACAGCATGCAGTCAACACAGGCCTTTCGCAATATTTCAAAAACAATCGTGGGAAAACACAGGTTGGAAAGCAAATGACACCTGCTGAAAAGAGAAGAGCAATCTTTCAACTTCCAAATGGGCCTATCGAGTGAACATTGTTGACAAGAGACGTCATTGGGCGAGTCAGTGAAACTGGAAAGCTTTCTTAAGACTAATTTCCTCCTCATATTGTACCATAATGTGGGTCTCCACACACCTAGGCCTCTCAGTTAGTCACTGTCAAAGTAGCTTGTCATTTTGATCATTTGTGCGGTATTAAACATCATTCTGATAAAGTCTCCACAGTCATGTAAAATGATGTGGAATTGCAGAAAATGCATTTATAAAAAAAGGCACAAACTGTTTTCTAACCCTAGGCTACTAAAAATGTTCCCCACATGTGCATCTTCTGTGTATTCGGCCCCCTTGAACTTTGCGACCTTTTGCCACATTTCAGGCTTCAAACATAAAGATATAAAACTGTATTTTTTTGTGAAGAATCAACAAGTGGGACACAATCATGAAGTGGAACGACATTTATTGGATATTTCAAACTTTTTTAACAAATCAAAAACTGAAAAATTGGGCGTGCAAAATTATTCAGCCCCCTTAAGTTAATACTTTGTAGCGCCACCTTTTGCTGCGATTACAGCTGTAAGTCGCTTGGGGTATGTCTCTATCAGTTTTGCACATCGAGAGACTGAAATTTCTTCCCATTCCTCCTTGCAAAACAGCTCGAGCTCAGTGAGGTTGGATGGAGAGCATTTGTGAACAGCAGTTTTCAGTTCTTTCCACAGATTCTCGATTGGATTCAGGTCTGGACTTTGACTTGGCCATTCTAACACCTGGATATGTTTATTTTTGAACCATTCCATTGTAGATTTTGCTTTATGTTTTGGATCATTGTCTTGTTGGAAGACAAATCTCCGTCCCAGTCTCAGGTCTTTTGCAGACTCCATCAGGTTTTCTTCCAGAACGGTCCTGTATTTGGCTCCATCCATCTTCTCATCAATTTTAACCATCTTCCCTGTCCCTGCTGAAGAAAAGCAGGCCCAAACCATGATGCTGCCACCACCATGTTTGACAGTGGGGATGGTGTGTTCAGGGTGATGAGCTGTGTTGCTTTTACGCCAAACATAACATTTTCAATTTCGGTTTCATCTGACCAGAGCACCTTCTTCCACATGTTTGGTGTGTCTCCCAGGTGGCTTGTGACAAACTTTAAACGACACTTTTTATGGATATCTTTAAGAAATAGCTTTCTTCTTGCCACTCTTCCATAAAGGCCAGATTTGTGCAATATACGACTGATTGTTGTCCTATGGACAGAGTCTCCCACCTCAGCTGTAGATCTCTGCAGTTCATCCAGAGTGATCATGGGCCTCTTGGCTGCATCTCTGATCAGTCTTCTCCTTGTATGAGCTGAAAGTTTAGAGGGACGGCCAGGTCTTGGTAGATTTGCAGTGGTCTGATACTCCTTCCATTTCAATATTATCGCTTGCACAGTGCTCCTTGGGATGTTTAAAGCTTGGGAAATCTTTTTGTATCCAAATCCGGCTTTAAACTTCTTCACAACAGTATCTCGGCCCTGCCTGGTGTGTTCCTTGTTCTTCATGATGCTCTCTACGCTTTTAACGGACCTCTGAGACTATCACAGTGCAGGTGCATTTATACGGAGACTTGATTACACACAGGTGGATTGTATTTATCATCATTAGTCATTTAGGTCAACAATGGATCATTCAGAGATCCTCACTGAACTTCTGGAGAGAGTTTGCTGCAGTGAAAGTAAAGGGGCTGAATAATTTTGCACGGCCAATTTTTCAGTTTTTGATTTGTTAAAAAAGTTTGAAATATCCAATAAATGTCGTTCCACTTCATGATTGTGTCCCACTTGTTGTTGATTCTTCACAAAAAAATACAGTTTTATATCTTTATGTTTGAAGCCTGAAATGTGGCAAAAGGTCGCAAAGTTCAAGGGGGCCGAATACTTTCGGAAGGCACTGTATTTTTGTTCCGGTACCTCAGAGCTCCCTAGGTGACCCCCCTCTCTCGCTCACTTTTTGTTCCTCCCAAATTAACAAATTAAGCACTGAACACAGGTAGGCTAGACTATAGTTAACCACCATAAACTAAAATAACAATGAACATTAGGCTATATTATGAAGTTATTATTTAAGAGCATTGAAGATATAAATCACAATCAGTAAAAAAATTTTTTTTTGCAGATTTACATCAATTATCAGCTGATCGCCCTCTATTCCCAATGTCAATCATGACTTCAAGAGGCAGTGTCACTAACTTGCTTACAATGTGTGATGAGTAAGTGTGTTGCATAAGTAAATAGACCTTTTTCATTTTGAGAACATGCCCCCTGAAAGGTCTGTGCACATCCCTGCATACAATAATTGAGCCTGAGGTTTTTTTGTGTGCATACTGTGTGCATGCTGTGACTGCAATTAATCACGAGCATAATATTATATATCAGGATTACATAGTGTCTTAAATAATATACTATAATCTATTAGGATTTCCTTGAAGACATTTTCACAGATAAATCTTAAATTAAATTGTTCAACGTTGTCCTTACCTCCCCGTTGCAGAAACAATATATAATTGCCACAAAGAATCCCTGAAAAGAAGATAAACCATTATTACAAGTTTGCGTATGACTCAAAGGACACAGGTTGACCTGAGCATCTATCCAGAGCACTTTAGACGAATGTCATGCAATCTCAATTGACAGTTCAAGTCACTGACACCAGCTGCCTACTCTGAAAACACTGAGCTGCACAGCTCTCTCTAATTTTACTCATAAAAGTTTCAGCACAACTCAATACTTAACTATGTGTAGCACACCACTACAGCATATGCAGTGCCCCATAGTGAACTTTGGCCAATTGATATATCTCCTTTTTACAGTACTGCAGCAGCTCATCATTTCAGATCCATTGCTGGCTGCCTGTGACTAAACCACATGCAGTAAAACATAATTTGGTTGTTTGTTCATTCATCCATGTGGTTCGAGACCAGTCAGTACCTGGAATGAATTGAAGAGCATCTCGTAGTGCATCTGTATCTGCCAGGGGACTCCAGTTACCTCAGTATAAGGCATGGCCATGAACACGATGTAGTGAACGCCAAACAGTGGCATCAGGACCAAAGTAGACTTCAACAGTTTCCTGTGGAGGGAATGAATAATAGCAGTGATTAATTTTTACATTTACTGTGTGTGACAGTTGTCATGGGGAGATAAAATGTTATATCATAATAGATATGTTCACTGTATTATTCATTTTTACCGACATGACTGCCCCACTTGGCACACTACGACATTTCAATGTGGATATTTGGGTAATATTTTGTTGAGACGTTGATCAAATGAGACGTCAACCTTTATTCGCCCACTCAAAAAGACATCCAGCAGTTTGTTGAATTACCATGTTATCACTATGGTTTTCAACCTTCTAAATGCATAAACAAATTCCAAAGGAAAAACCTATGTAAGATTTTTGGTTTAGTTGTCATCTAAATATTTTATCATTGAGCTTTCAACCATTTCAAAGCACAACACAGTTCAGATACAGTGGGGCAAAAAAGTATTTAGTCAGCCACCAATTGTGCAAGTTCTCGCACTTAAAAAGATGAGGCCTGTAATTTTCATCATAGGTACACTTCAACTATGACAGACAAAATTAGAAAGAAAAAAAATCCAGAAAATCACATTGTAGGATTTTTAATGAATTTATTTGCAAATGATGGTGGAAAACAAGTATTTGGTCAATAACAAAAGTTTCTCAATACTTTGTTATATACCCTTTGTTGGCAATGACAGAGGTCAAATGTTTTCTGTAAGTCTTCACAAGGTTTTCACACACTGTTGCTGGTATTTTGGCCCATTCCTCCATGCAGATCTCCTCTAGAGCAGTGATGTTTTGGGACTGTTGCTGGGCAACACGGACTTTCAACTCCCTCCAAAGATTTTCTATGGGGTTGAGATCTGGAGACTGGCTAGGCCACTCCAGGACCTTGAAATGCTTCTTACGAAGCCACTCCTCCCGTTACCCGGGCAGTGTGTTTGGGGTCATTGTCATACTGAAAGACCCAGCCACGTTTCATCTTCAATGCCCTTGCTGATGGAAGGTTTTCACTCGAAATCTCACGGTACATGGCCCCATTCATTCTTTCCTTTACACGGATCAGTCGTCCTGGTCCCTTTGCAGAAAAACAGCCCCAAAGCATGATGTTTCCACCCCCATGCTTCACAGTAGGTATGGTGTTCTTTGGATGCAACTCAGCATTCTTTGTCCTCCAAACACGACGAGTTGAGTTTTTACCAAAAAGTTATATTTTGGTTTCATCTGACCATATGACATTCTCCCAATCTTCTTCTGGATCATCCAAATGCTCTCTAGCAAACTTCAGATGGGCCTGGACATGTACTGGCTTAAGCAGGGGGACACGTCTGGCACTGCAGGATTTGAGTCCCTGGCGGCGTAGTGTGTTAGGTCATTCACTAGTTCCCCCCGTGTGGTTCTGGGATTTTTGCTCACCGTTCTTGTGATAATTTATACTGATAACAAGTTCAAACAGGTGCCATTAATACAGGTAACGAGTGGAGGACAGAGGAGCCTCTTAAAGAAGAAGTTACAGGTCTGTGAGAGCCAGAAATCTTGCTTGTTTGTAGTTGACCAAATCTTATTTTCCACCATAATTTACAAATAAATTCATTAAAATGCTACAATGTGATTTTCTGGATATTTTTTTTCTCATTTTGTCTGTCATAGTTGAAGTGTACCTATGATGAAAATTACAGGCCTCTCATCTTTTTAAGTGGGAGAACATGCACAATTGGTGGCTGACTGAGAGACTGACCGAGAGACTGAAAAACAGCTTCTATCTCAAGGCCGTCAGACTGTTAAACAGCCACCACTAACATTGAGTGGCTGCTGCCAACACACTGACTCAACTCCAGCCACTTTAATAATGGGAATTGATGTGAAATGATGTAAAATATATCACTAGCCACTTTAAACAATGCTACCTAATATAATGTTTACATACCCTACATTATTCACCTCATATGTATACGTATATACTGTGCTCTATATCATCTACTGCATCTTTGTGTAATACATGTATCACTAGCCACTTTAACTATGCCACTTTGTTTACATACTCATCTCATATGTATATACTGTACTCAATACCATCTACTGTATCTTGCCTATGCCGCTCTGTACCATCACTCATTCATATATCTTTATGTACATATTCTTTATCCCCTTACACTTGTGTCTATAAGGTAGTAGTTTTGGAATTGGTAGCTAGATTACTTGTTGGTTATTACTGCATTGTCGGAACTAGAAGCACAAGCATTTCGCTACACTCGCATTAACATCTGCTAACCATGTGTATGTGACAAATAAAATTTGATTTGATTTGACTAAATACTTTTTTGCCCCACTGTATGGCGTGACATTGACCCCATACATCTCTATCAACCAAGAATCTAAGGTAAAGTATATGACAAAATCAAATTAAACTTGTTTTAAAGTTAATTTAAAGTTAGATTTTATATTATTTAGTCGAATTCATTAACTTTGATATTTGGTTGAGATGGAGACGTAAATCTGACATATTTTTAATTTGTAGACAAACTGGAATTAAAGCCAGACTAAGTCAGTGGCACAGATGGAACTATAAAAGCAGAGGACACAGTACATTTCATTCAAATGTTGATATTTGGTTGCGTTGACACTCCAATAAGAATTTTAGTCTGCTATAGCCTAGTTGGTTAAATAGCCTGCCTCATATTCGCTAAATATGTTGAACATGTTTGCAGTCCAAATTTTTCTAATTGCATTGCTTCAATATTAGAATACATTGTTAAACATAGACTATAGCAGTCACACTGATATAGGGGCTAGGCCTACTGTAAATTGCGGTCTGGACATGCCAAACGTAGTTAATAAGCTAAATTCAATTCAATAAGCTATTGATAATGCCTAAAAATACAGTTTATAATTATAATCAAATCCTAATAATAATGAAACAACAACCTGTCTTAAATAGGCTATGTCTAAATACAGTTACAGGCATCATAATTGCTTATACTGGGCATATACAAAAAACAAGGCAACTTAGAATATGGATGGTTTTACGAACATGCAAACATTTCACAGGAGCTGGACAAAGATCCAATATAAAAGAGAAAGTGGGAATGCCCACTCACCAGTATACTGCTCGCAAATGTAATGTTTTATAAACACCATGGAACCATCTTACAAATCATATTTGCATTTCTCTAGAAATAGACAATTGCATTGCCTTCGAGTTCTTTAACATAAACACATGGACGGTTAATCTTTCTAATTCGTTTGGTCTTTAACCAAATTAAAACGAAAAACGAATAATCATATTTTTTTTTTTAAATAACAATATTTCTGAGTTTATTATTTTTTTTTTACCCCTTTTTCTCCCCAATTTTGTGGTATCCAATTGTTGTAGTAGCTACTATCTTGTCACATCGCTAGAACTCCCGTACGGGCTCACGAGAGACGAAGGTTGAAAGTCATGCGTCCTCCAATACACAACCCAACCACGCCGCACTGCTTCTTAACACAGCGCGCATCCAACCAGGAAGCCAGCCGCCCCAATGTGTCGGAGGAAACACCGTGCACCTGGCAACCTTGTTTAGCGCGCACTGCGCCCAGCCCGCCACAGGAGTCGCTGGTGCGTGATGAGACAAGGACTTCCCTACCGACCAAGCCCTCCCTAACCCGGACGACGCTAGGCCAATTGTACGTCGCCCCACGGACCTCCCGGTTGCGGCCGGTTACGACAGAGCCTGGGCGGGAACCCAGGGACTCTGATGGCACAGCTGGCGCTGCAGTAAAGCACCCTTAACCACTGTGCCACCCAGGAGGCCAAATAACAATATTTCTAAATAGGATTGGGTCAGAAGCATGATATAATAAATCGCATTTCTCGTTCTATGAGCATAATGCAATGTGTGCACAAGTAGGCCTAAGGGCTCTTCGGCAGGCGGAATTGATGTCCTATCCACCAAGATAGTTCATTAAATTATATTCAGTAACCCTACAATAGGCCTAGTTATAACAAACATTTAGCCAATCAAGTTTTTATTGATTTTAACATGCAAATATTAATCTACACACATTGCATTCACATTTTGAAAATGCACTACATGTTCGAGCCATAAACAATTGGACATTGCCCAAACGTTGGAATAAGATTAGCCTCTGGAAAATAGTCTAGGATACAAGCAGATTCAGCACCAAGGACAGCGATCAGAATTCCTGCGAGTTGACAGTTGAAAACAGACAAAAGTGCAAGATGCTTTTTTAAAAACAAAATGATAAAGGAAAAACAATAAGCAGTCTATTGCAATAACTTCATCTTCCTAAACAGACTTCCTACAGTCACTGACACCTTTCATTGAATGGGCATGGAACATAGGCCTAATGAGTCCAAACCTTTCACAGAATTTGCATGGACAAAAGTTATGTCCAATTAAAATAAAAAAACGGGAATGTCAGTTGACTGTTCTGTTGTTTATGATATTTTAATAAAACATTGGCTATAGGCTACTGATTAAGCTGTGCGCCTCCACTGGTAAAATCGGTGCCATAACCAATCGCATTACCGCTAAGACCAGTTTTTGGTGAGTCTTAAATATCACTAGTAGCACTGCTTGTAATTGGCACATTTTTAAGGACACACATCTCATATTTCCACCCCTCTCACCTCAGCGCAAGCAAGCTGATATACGACAGGTAAATGACCAACCCTGGCACCAGGTTTGTAAAATAGCAGAGTTCTGGCTTTTACAAGTTGAAATTGCCAACGTGTGCGTTTGACACTAGTGTCACCTTAACGCCAGCCCTAGGACTATATGTATGCTCTATTTTTAGTTTAACCCTGGGTTAAATTGAAATAGTTTCATTAATGTGCTCTGTTAAACATACCTGTTGGAATGACTTTGATAGCAACAGCGAACTTATTTAGTTATTAAATGATCTCTCAATAATCATTCTCATCTTTTTAAGTTTGTTTGTCCTGGATGGGAGACCAAAGGGATAGCTGTAAATAGATCAACTCTCCAGTAGGAGGTGCTGCCAAACTGATGGCAATCAGTTTGGATAATAGTTTGATAATGGATATAACGTTGAAAATCTGAAGTTGTTTCAAATGTATAAATTCAACATACGGTTTGTCTAGATTGAATAATGGTAACCATGATGACATAATCCTGTGGTTGAAATGTAACCTTCAAAACAACATTGATGACTTTTTGCAAACCCAATGTATTTTCCTCGTAAATTCCATGTTACAATACGTTGACAAATTACGCTGAAACAATATTGATTTAACCAGTTTGTGCCCAACGGTTGGTGGCATGTTTTGGTGTAATAAAGATTAAATACTTCTATCAGCATGCTGGAGATAACACAGAATACATCTGTACAGTACATTTGTATTTGTATTTATTAAGGATCCCCATTAGGTGCTGCCAAGGCAGCAGCTACTCTTCCTATAGTCCAGCAACATCAAGGCAGTTATATACAATAAAAAATATGACATGCCATTACACTTCATAACACTTTTCACAACACATTAAGTGTGTTCCCTCAGGCAGTGACTCTATCACATATCTACAATACAAAATCCATGTGTACGTGTGTGTAGAGCGTGTGTCTTATGTGTATATGTGTCTGTGCCTGTGTGTCTTTTCACAGTTCCCGCTGTTCCATAAAGTGTTTTTTTATTCGTTTTTTAAATCTGATTCTACCGCTTGCATTAGTTACCTGATGTGGAATAGAGTTCCATGTAGCCATGGCTCCATGTAGTACTGTGCACCTCCCATAGTCTGTTCTTGACTTGGGGATTGTGAAGAGACCTCCGGTGGCATGCCTTGTGAGGTATGCATGGGTATCCGAGCTGTGTGCTCGTAGTTTAAACAGACATCTTGGTCCATTCATCATGTCAACACTTCTTACAAAAACAAGTAGTGATGGAGTAAATTTCTCCTCCCATTTGAGTCATGAGAGATTTACATGCTGCCCTGTTCTGAGCCAATTGTAATTTTTCTAAGTACCCTTTCGTGGCACCTTACCATACGACTGAACAGTAGTCCAGGTTTGTCAAAACTAGGGCCTATAGAACCTGCCTTGTTGGTAGTGTTGTTAAAAAGGCAGAGCAGCACTTTATTACGGACAGACTTCTCCCCATTTTAGCTACTGTTGTATCAACATATGATACAGGTTTAACAAGCCATTTCAGTCGCTGTAGTAGCTGATGTGTATAGTGTGGAGTCTTCCGTATACATAGACACACTGGCTTTACTCAAATCCAGTGGCATGTCATTAGTAAAGATTGAAAAACGTAAGCGGCCTAGATGGCTGCCCTGGGGAATTCCTGATTCTACCTGCATTATGTTGGATAGCCTTCCATTAAATAACACCCTCTGTGTTCTGTGAGATAGGTCATTCTTTATCCACAATATAGCAGGGGGTGTAAAGCCATAACACATGTTTTTCCATGATTGATAATATCAAAAGCCGCAGTGAAGTCTAACACAGCTCCCACAATCTTTTTATCATAAATTTCTCACAGCCATCAGTCATTTGTGTAAGTGCGTGCTGAATGTTGACTGTCCTTCCCTATAAGCATGCTGTAAGTGTCAATTTGTTTACAGTAAAATAGCATTCTATCTGGTCAAACAACATTTTCCCCAAAAGTTTACTAAGGGTTGTTAACAGGCTGATTGGTCGGCTATTTGAGCCAGTAACGGGTGCTTTACTATTCTTGGGTAGCGGAATGAAATTTTGCTTCCCTCCAGGACTAAGGGCAAATACTTTCTAGTAGGCTTAAATTGAAGATATGGCAAATGGGAGTGGCAATATCGTCCACTTTTATCCTCAGTCATTTTCCATTCATTCTCAGGCCCCAGTGGCTTGTCATTGTTGACAGACAATACTTTTTTCACCTCTTCCACACTAATTTTACAGAATTCAAAATTACAATGCTTGTCTTTCATAATTTGATCAGTTATACTTGGATGTTTAGTGTCAGCGTTTGATGTTGGCATGCCATGCGAATCTTGCCAATGAAAAACAAATGAATTAATAATAATCTATAATATCAGTGTGTTTCGTGATGAATGAGTCATCTGATTCAATGAATGATGAGTTTGCCTTTTTGCCCAAAATGTAATTTAAGGTGCTCCAAAGATTTTTTACTATCATTCTTGATATAATTTATATTTGTTTCATAGTGTAGTTTCTTCTTTTTATTCAGTTTAGTCACATGATTTCTCAGTTTGAAGTATGTTTGCCAATTGGTTGTGCAGCTAGACTTATTTGCCATTCCTTTTGCCTCATCCTTCTCAACCATACAATTTTTCAATTCCTCATCATGCTTATTAGTAACTAGAAAAATGTGTCTAGTGCAGCGTCTGGGTTGCTCCTTTTTACAGACCAACAAGTATTATTTATGTCAACAACATTGGAATCATTGTGTATAACCTCTTATACACTATATTAGGTCCAGCCTTTGGAACTAGATATGGCTACTATATTGTGATCCCTACAGCCGATGGATTTGGATACAGCTCAAAAAAGAAATCTGCAGCATTAGTAAAGATGTGATCAATACACGTTGACGATTTAATTCCTGTGCTGTTTGTAACTACCCTGGTAGGTTGACTGATAAGAAGCTTTTTCTTGAGTGGGCAGCTTGATGAAAGCCAGTCGATATTTAAATCACCCAGATAATATACCTCTATGTGGATATCACATACATTATCAAGCATTTCACACGTTATCCAGATACTGACTGTTAGCGCTTGGTGGTCTATAGCAGCTTCCCACAAGAATAGGCTTTAGGTGAGGCATATGAACCTGTAGCCAGTGCTAACAGTGCTAACAGTATAGCACTGGTTCATAGGCACATGATTGCTGTGTACAATAGCTGTAGGATCAGTAGGAATTCAAGGCAGTTAAAGGGATATACAATTCATTCGGGAAAGTATTCAGACCCCTTGCCTTTTTCCACATTTTGTTACGTTAGAGCCTTTTTCTAAAATGGTTAAACAAAAACATTTATCAATGTACACACAATACCCCATAATGTCAAAGCAAAACCTGTTTTTTAGAATTATTTTCAAATGTATGAAACCCCCCCCCCCCCAGAAATATCACATTTAAGTAAGTATTCAGACCCTTTACTCAGTACTTTGCTGACACTACAAGCTTGGCATGCCTGTATTTCGGGAGTTTCTCCCATTATTCTCTGCAGATCCTCTCAAGCTTTATCAGGTTGGATGGGGAGCGTCGCTGCACAGCTATTTTCAGGTCTCCTCAGAGATGATTGGTCGGGTTCAAGTCTGTGCTCTGGCTGGGCCACTCCAGGACATTCAGAGACTTGTTATGAAGCAACTCCTGCGTTGTCTTGGCTGTGTCCTGAGGGTTGTTGTCATGTTGGAAGGTGAACCTTCATCCCAGTCTGAGGTCCTGAGCACTCTGGAGCAGGTTTCCATCAAGGATCTCTCTGTACTTTGCTCCATTCATCTTTCCCTCGATCCTGACTAGTCTCTGATAAACATCCCCACAGCATGATGCTCCCACCACCATGCTTCACCATAAGGATGGTGCCAGGTTTCCTCCAGACGTGACGCTTGGCATTCTGGCAAAGAGTTCAATCTAGGTTTCATCAGACCAGATAATCTTGTTTCTCATGGTCTGTGAGTCCTTTAGGTGTCATGTGTTTTACTGAGGAGTGGCTTCCGCCTAGCCACTCTAACTAAAATGCCTGATTGGGAGAGTGCTGCAGAAATGGTTGTCCTTCTGGAAGTGTCGCCCATCTCCATAGAGGAACTTTGGAGCTCTATCAGAGTGACCATCGGGTTCTTGGTCACCTCACTGATCAAGGCCCTTCAGCCCAGATTGCTCAGTTTGGCCGTTCGGCCAGCTCTAGGTAGTGTCTTGGTGGTTCCAAACTTCTTCCATTTAAGAATGATGGAGGCCACAGTGTTCTTGGGGACCTTCAATGTTGCAGACATTTTTTGGTTCCCTTCCCCAGATCTGTGCCTTGACACAATCCTGTCTCGGACATCTACGGACAATTACTTCAATCTCATGGCTTGGTTTCTGCTCTGACAACTGTGGGACCTTATATAGACAGGTATGTGCCTTTCCAAATCATGTTCAATCAATTGAATTTACTACAGGTGGACTCCAATCAAGTTGTAGAAACATCTCAACGATGATCAACGGAAACCGGATTCCCCTAGAGCTACATTTGTTTTATATTTTTAATACATTTGCAAAAACTTAGAGAAACCTGTTTTCAGGTCGTCATGATGGGTATTGTGTGTAGGTTGATGAGGGGAAAAAATGATTGTATACACTTTGAAAGAAGGCTGTAACGTTACAAAATGGGTCTGAATACTTTCCGAATGCACTGTACACATTAGGTTACTTACATTGTGTCTACCAACACCCCTGGGATAATGTACATTTGCTGAAGCATTATGAAAACTCAGCAACACAATGGTAGGGGTTAACTGAGCTGGGCCTGGGCAGACATGTCATGATAAAGCAGTCAGGGAAGGAACAGTCAGAGCATGGCTTCTTACCTGTACTGCTGTCTTGTGTCACATCTGCCAGCATTTGTCTCTCGAAGTTTAGTGGCCAGAACTCGGATTATATTCAGGAACAGCATAAAATTCACCTTTGATAACAGACACAATGACACTATGTAGCACACAAATGCCCAATATTTAAACTACTAACTCACTCAGAAAGCCGATAGTGGTAATAGTGCTCAGTAATTGTGATAGTTAAACCTGTCAATTGAAAATGTTAAATGCCATTATGCCAATTAACATTTTCAATTGACATGTTTACTTACCACTATTGCTGTTAGAATGGGCACTTGTACAATCCACTTCAGATTGCCTGCACTTAGGTCCCAGCACCTGTAAGTGATAAACAGGGGATTTATGAAAAACAAATATAGATACGCATGATTGTGTAATTAATCGCTTTCAGGAACTAATCTATTTCGGTATATCCTAGTGTAACAACAACACATGGGGAAGTTGGCAACCCTTACAGACTGGTCCTAGGCTCCAAAGTCTTGGCTGGAATTCAATCCAACCTGTCATAGCAATGTTTTACGCATGGTCCTTGTGTACAAGCTACTGCCTGCACGCACACAATTCTTATTCTGAAAACGGTCAGAATCTACCTTTGAGTGGAGTCAACGCGATAGGCTCATAGTAGAATGTTTCTACAGTACTCAAAGTAATTCTGTGATTTTATATAACCATGTGGAAATCGTTACTACCATGTAAATACTGCAATGTGGGTTTTGATTAAATTGAAGACGTACACTCTGCCTTTAAACATTCTATGAACCTAAGGGGATTCTTGAACTCGTTCTAAGTTTCTGTCTCACATTCCCATGAAATATTCTGGCAAATGCACAGTACTGTGTGTTCAGAGCCAACATCAATGATGACAAATTGAGATTACAGCGCAATACTTACTCTGTGTCTGCCAAGGTGGCTCTCACACTTGCCCACACTGTCACAAACATAGCTGGGACCCCTGCAAATCAACAACAAACATCAAGATAGATCTCAAAACAACAACTTCTTGGTGACAGGGGGGCAGTATTGAGTAGCTTGGATGAATAAGTAAACTGCCTGCTACTCTGTCCCAGATGCTAATATATGCATATTATTAGTAGTATTGGATAGAAAACACTGACGTTTCTAAAACTGTTTGAATGATGTCTGTGAGTATGGCATATGGCATGAAAAAACCTGAGACAAATCCAACCAGGAAGTGGGAAATCTGAGGTTTGTAGTTTCATTTAAGTGATTGCCTATCCAATATGCTGTGTCTATGGGGCCAGAATGCACTTCCCAAGGCTTCCAGCAGATGTCAACAGTCTTTAGAAAGTTGTTTGAGGCTTCTATTGTGGAAGGGTGTCGAATAAGAGCTGTTTCAACAAGTGGGCTAGGCTGAGGCCAATCAGTTGTTTACAGCGCGGTCACGCGGGCGCGCCGTTCCTTCTTTTTCCTCTGTAATGAATACGCTATTGTCCGGTTGGAATATTATTGAAGATTTAATATAAAAATACCTTAAGGGTTGATTGAAAACATCGTTTGACATGTTTCTACAAACTGTAATGGAACTCTTGACTTTTCGTCTGGATTTTGCGCTCGCGCATTGTGCCTTTGGAATAGTGAACTAAAAGGAGGTATTTGGACATAAATATGGATGTAATCGAAGAAAACAACATTTATTGTGGAAGTGGGAGTCCTGGGAGTGCATTCCGACAAAGATCAAAGGTAAGTGAAGATTTATAATGCTATTTATGACTTTTGTTGACTCAACAACTTGGCGGGTAACTGTATAGCTTGCTTTTGTGGCTGAACGCTGTTCTCAGATTATTGAATATTGTGCTTTTGCCGTAAATCTTTTTTGAAATCTGACACAGCGGTTGCATTGAGAACAAGTTCATCTTTAATTCTATGTAAAACATGTATCTTTCTGTTATTTGATGTGGCTCTCTGCAATTTCTCTGGATGTTTTGGAGGCATTTCTGAACATGGCTTTTTAGATATAAATATGGACTTGATCGAACAAAACATACATGTATTGTGTAACATTGAGTCCTGGGAGTGTCATCTGATGAAGATCGTCAAAGGTTAGTGATTAATTTAATCTATATTTCTGCTTTTTGTGACACCTCTCTTTGGTTGGAAAATGGCTGAATGCTTTCTGTGACTAGTTGCTGACCAAACATAATGCCATGTCCTGCTTTCGCCGAAAAGCCTTTTTGAAATCGGACACTGTGGTTGGTTTAACGAGAAGTGTATCTTTAAAATGGTGTAAAATACTTGTATGGTTCAGGAATTTTTATTATGAGATTTCTGTTGTTTTGAATTTGGCGCCCTGCACTTTCACTGGCTGTTGGCGAGGTGGGACTCTAGCGTCCCGAACGATCCCAGAGAGGTTAACAGCTGAGACCCCTTCAAAACACATTATAGTGATCTATAAATTCACACAAATAATGATTAAACACAAAATACAGCAATTTCCTTCCAATTATTATAGTTGGTTCAAGTCAAAATTTGCCTTGTAATATACTGTTAATATAGCGAGGCAATTGGGCGACACAGCATCCACATTGTATGCGCTGTGCTTACATAACCGTTACGCACAGTGTGTACAATGCAGGAGCCGTACAGCCTAGCTCTCTGAACTATTCTTGAGTTCTGCGTATAACAGTTTTCACACCATATGTGTGAAAACATTGAATAGTTAATAATAATCAAACAAAATTCAGCTGTCCGTGAAATATTATACGAAACATTATGACATAGGAAATGCTTTTCAAATGAATTGATTAATACAGTTGAAGTCGGAAGTTTACATACACTTAGGTTGGAGTCATTAACACTCGTTTTTCAACCACTCCTCACATTTCTTGTTAACAAACTATAGTTTTGGCAAGTTGGTTAGGACATCTACTTTGTTTATGACACAAGTAATTTTTCCAACAATTGTTTACAGACAGATTATTTCACTGTATCACAATTCCAGTGGGTCAGAAGGTTACATACACTAAGTTGACTGTGCCTTTAAACAGCTTGGAAAATTCCAGAAAATTATGTCATGGCTTTAGAAGCTTCTGATAGGCTAATTGACATAATTTGAGACAATTGGAGCTGTACCTGTGGATGTATTTCAAGGCCTACCTTCAAACTCTGTGCCTCTTTGCTTGACATCATGGGAAAATCAAAAGAAAATCAGCCAAGACCTCAGAAAAAAATTGTAGACCACCACAAGTGTGGTTCATCCTTGGGAGCAATTTCCAAATACTTGAAGGTACCATGTTCATCTGTACAAACAATAGTACGCAAGTATAAACACCATGGGACCACGCAGCCGTCATACCGCTCAGGAAGGAGACACGTTCTGTCTCCTAGAGATGAACGTACTGTGGTCCGAAAAGTGCAAAACAATCCCAGAACAACAGCAAAGGACCTTGTGAAGATGCTGGAGGAAACAGGTACAAAAGTATCTATATCCACAGTAAAAACGAGTCCTAAATCGACATAACCTGAAAGGCCCCTCGGCAAGGAAGAAGCCACTGCTCCAAAACCGCCATAAAAGAAACAGACTACGGTTTGCAACTGCACATGGGGACAAAGATCAAACTTTTTGGAGAAATGTCCTCTGGTTTGATGAAACAAAAATAGAACTGTTTGGCCATAATGACCATCGTTATGTTTGGAGGAAAAATGGGAAGGTTTGCAAGCTGAAGAACACCATCCCAACCGTGAAGCACGGGGGTGGTAGCAACATGTTGTGGGGTTGCTTTGCTGCAGGAGGGACTGGTGCACTTCACAAAATAGATGGCATCATGAGGTGGGAAAATTATGTGGATATGTTGTAACTCCCCATCCCGGACCCAGGAGCGTAATCATCAACTGACACTAATTAGCATAACGCAACAGACATAAATATTACTAGAAAATATTAATATTCATGAAATCACAAGTGAAATATATTGAAACACAGCTTAGCCTTTTGTTAATCACCCTGTCATCTCAGATTTTGAAAATATGCTTTACAGCCAAAGCAAGACAAGCATTTGTGTAAGTTTATCGATAGCCTAGCATAGCATTATGCCTAGCTAGCAGCAGGTAACCTGGTCACGAAAATCAGAAAAGCAATCAAATTAAATTGTTTACCTTTGATGAGCTTAGGATGTTTTCACTCACAAGACTCCCAGTTAGATAGCAAATGTTCCTTTTTTCCCAAAATATTATTTTTGTAGCCGAAATAACTCAGTTAGTTCTTCACGTTTGGCTGAGAATTCGACAGGAAATTAAGGTCACTACAACGCCGAAAAATATTCAAAATGAGCTCCATAATATCGACAGAAACATGGCAAACGTTGTTTATAATCAATCCTCAAGGTGTTTTTCAAATATCTATTCGATAATATATCAACCGGGACAGATGGTTTCTTAGTAGGAAAGAGAGAAACAATGGCCGCATTTGTCCCTTATGCACAAAACACTCTGAGAGACTCCGGCTGACCACTGACGCAATGTTGACGTTCAGGCTCATTTTTCAAAATAAAAGCCTGAAACTATGTATTGTGACACTAGACACATTAGGGAAGCCATAGAAAAAGGAATCTGGTTGACATCTCATTCACTGCTCAATAGGGACGCATAGGAACGCAGAGCTTTCTAAATAAGAGTCCCTTCCGGATTGGATTTTTCTCAGGCTTTCGCCTGCAATATCAATTCTGTTATACTCACAGACAATGTTTTTACCGTTTTGGAAACTTTAGAGTGTTTTCTATCCTAAGTTGTCAATTATATGCATATTCTAGCATCTTGTCCTGACAAAATAGCCTGTTTACTTTGGGAACGTTATTTTTCAAAAAATGAAAATAATGCCCCCTAGATTCAAGAAGTTAAAGCATCATCAGTCAGGAAGTTAAAGCTTGGACGCAAATGGGCCTTCCAAACAGACAATAACCCAAAGCATACTTCCAAAGTTGTGGCATTGGAGTGGCCATCACAAAGCCCTGACCTCAATCCTATAGAACATTTGTGGGCAGAACTGAAAAAGAGTGTGCTAGCAAGGAGGCCTACAAACCTGACTCAGTTACAATAGCTCTGTCAGGAGGAATGGGCCACAATCCACCCAACCTATTGTGGGAAGCTTGTGGAAGGCTACCCAAAACGTGTGACCAAAGTTAAACAATTTAAAGGCAATGCTACCAAATACTAATTGAATGTATGTAAACTTCTGACCCACTGGGAATGTGATGAAAGAAATAAAAACTGAAATAAATCATTCTCTCTACTATTATTCTGACATTTCACATTCTTAAAATAAAGTGTTGATCCTAATTGACCTAAGACAGGGAATTTTTACTAGGATAAAATGTCAGGAATGGTGAGAAACTGAGTTGAAATGTATTGGCTAACGTGTATGTACACTTCTTGTTTTTTTAAAGGTGTTCATTTAAGCGTATATATTTCATTAGTAGCAGTGAATCTGCAGTAAAAAAATTGTTTTCTATGACATCACATACCCCATCCAATCAAAGTGAATCCCCAGAGGTACTTCCTGTCTGAGAAGAAGGTCATGAAGATGAGGCTGTGGAGGTACAAGCCCTCTACTAGGATCCAGTAGTAGTTGGTGGCCAGGAAATACAGGAACAGGGTCACTGCTAATTTACAGCCAATCTAAAAGGAAACACAACAGACAAATACATCTAATATACTGAATTTACTAAATACAATATGGCTATTTCATGGTCACAAGCACAAGGTTCTTTGTGTAGTGACCTGAAGCCATACATGTTGAATCTTTAGAATCCACTCTTGCTTTGCACTGTTATATACTGCTTGGCTTGTGTGACATACAGAAACACTAAGGGTAGTGTGTACATTGACAAATGTATATTCACTTTGCAGGGAGTAAACCAACATTCAAGCCTCTCCATGATGAAACTTCTAGGTTCCAAGCACGGTTTGTAAATTGAAAGATTTATTCTAATCCAATTAATACTGTGTGTTGCTCAAACCTGGAGAGGTTGATAAAATACACAGGGAATTAAACAACAGGGAATTCCTGGTAGTTTAGCCTGTGTACGCCCTAAGGGATGCCAACCTCTCTGCCTCTGTCTGTCCTACTCAGTGGTGTAGTGGTCCCTGGAGAAGTGGGTATACTCACATTTGGCTATTGTTTCCCCCCCAAACGGCTGACCCGAAGATGTATAAGCCTATCATTAGCGTCACTATATTTTTCTGGTTCCTTAAATTGTATGAAACCTGGACGTTTTACTTCATATTCTGAGGCATGTCTTACCTTGTTTCAAAGTAACCTAAATCCAAAATCTCACCATAGAAACGTGGAGGCAATTATTTTATAAAGACCTTTCATGTCCG
Source organism: Oncorhynchus kisutch (assembly GCF_002021735.2). NCBI lineage: Eukaryota > Metazoa > Chordata > Actinopteri > Salmoniformes > Salmonidae > Oncorhynchus > Oncorhynchus kisutch. The sequence goes on along the minus strand of NC_034200.2, from coordinate 13,730,950 downwards.
CTCTCCTGTTCTATTGTTTTTCAAATAAACTTTATTTCATTGTCTGGCAGCCAAAAATATTATCCTTGTCATATTAGCAACCCATAATAGTTGTTGCATCGTTAGATCTCCCCTCTTTCTAAATGTCCATCTCAGGACAGAGTGCAATTTTCCCGCAAATTGCATTTCGGAACATTTGCGCGTAGGCCTACCTATTCTATTATACAGTGTAGAAAATATAAAAAATAAAGAAAAACCCTGGAATGAGTAGGTGTGCACACACTTTTGACTGGTGCTGTATGTAGCTGCTTCCTTCAGCCTGGCTTGCACAATAACTATTGATAATATGCGCGAGCCAAGAGAGACTTATCCTCTTAGCTTTTTCTCCTACCACCTGCTCTTTCTTATCCAGTTTTATAAATCAGACTTTCTTCGTGGCAAGTCTTTACAAATAGCATTGATTTAGCTTATTTAGAAATGCTGCGAGAGACCGTAATAAAACAATTAAAATGAAAAGCCTCAAGAGTCATGTGTACTGAATGCTGGAATAACTTTAGCAACTCATATTGAATATTGATCCCTATGCCCTTAGAGGATGGACTTTTACAATGATCCAACACATTTAGAACAGACGCTTCACAAAAACAGTCAGAACCCTATTTATGAAAATGTATTCTACGTAAATAATTACACAGGTGCCTTGGTCAATAACTTTACTCCCTTAGCCTGGTAGTTACTATTCTCACGTATTAAACCTCCTATAGCCTGGGGACAATGTTAGGTACTTACAAACTGGGTTTTGTTAGCTGGAGGAGCCTCAGTGATGGACTTGAGATCTTCCACACTGACTCTCTCCATGTCCTCTAGGGCAGAACCAGAGTATAGCACCACATCCTTTATGAAGATGCTGATGCCTCGCAGCATGAAAGACACAAACAGGTGCATGTGGATGTAGTTCCTGGTACAATGCAACCGCCTGGATAAGTGGAGAGGAGGAGATAATTATATAAAAAAAGAAAAAAAGATATAATCTTCACAGTGACAAGCAATAGTCGTGTTGTGGTAATACTAGCTCATACTATTGGCTTACTCAAACCAAAGGCAATCAGTGAGAAAAATACAGAAATGCATGTGCAAAACTTCTGAGAAACTGACGCTACTAAGCCGTTAATACACTAGGAACACATGTTTAAATCTTATCAAGGTGGTAAGTGTGTGGAGGGGGGAGGGGGGAGTGTTTTCCACATGTTTGTATGTACAGTACCAGTCAAACATTTGGACATAGCTACTCATTCCAGGGTTTTTCTTTATTTTTTATCATTTTCTACATTGTATAATAATAGTGAAGACATCAAAACTACGAAATAACACATATGGAGTCATGTAGTAACCAAAAAAATCTGTTGAACAAATCAAAATATATTTTATATTTGAGATTCTTCAAAGTAGACACCCTTTCTGCAAAGCTGTCATCAAAGCACTCTTGGCATTCTCTCAACCAGCTTCATGGGTTAGTCAACTGGAATGCATTTCAATTAACAGGTGTGCCTTGTTTAAAGTTAATTTGTGAAATTTCTTTCTTAATGCGTTTGGGCCAATCAGTTGCGTTGTCATAAGGTCGGGGTGGTATACAGATGATAGCCCTATTTGGTAAAAGACCAAGTCCATATTATGGCAAGAACAGCTCAAATAAGCAAAGAGAAATGACAGTCCATTAGTACACTACAGAACCTTTCAAGAACTTTTAACGTTTCTTCAAGTGCAGTCACAAAAACCATCACACGCTATGATGAAACTGGCTCTCACGAGGACCGCCACAGGAATGGAAGACCCAGAGTTACCTCTGCTGCAGAGGATAAGTTCATTAGAGTTAACTGTATCTCAGATTGCAGCCCCAATAATTGCTGGACGAGTTTGAGTAACAGACACATCTCAACATCAACTGTTCAGAGAAGACTGTGTGAATCGGGCCTTTATGTTTGAATTTCTGCAACAACAAAAAAACACTACTAAAGGACACTAGTAAGAAGAAGAGACTTCCTTCGGCTAAGAAACACGAGGAATGGACATTAGACCAGTGGAAATCTGTCCTTTGGTCTGATGAGTCCAAATTTGAGATTTTTGGTTCCAACCACCGTGTCTTTGTGAGACTCAGAGTAGATGAACAGATGATCTCCGCGTGTGTGGTTCCCACCATGAAGCATGGCAGAGGAGGTGTGATGGTGCTTTGCTGGTGACAGTGTCTGTTATTTATTTAGAATTCAAGGCACACTTAACCAGCATGGCTACCACAGCATTCTGCAGCGACACGCCAACCCATTTGGTTCGTGCTTAGTGGGACTATCACTTGTTTTGCAACAGGACAATGACCCAACACACCTCCATGCTGTGTAAGGGCTACTTGACCAAGAAGGAGAGTGATGGAGTGCTGCATCAGATGATCTGGCCTCCACAATAACCCAACCTCAACCCAATTGAGATGGTTTGGGATGAGTTGGACTGCAGAATGAAGGAAAAGCAGCCAACAAGTGCTCAGCATATGTGGGAACTCCTTCAATACTGTTGGAAAAGCATTCCAGGGAAAGCTGGTTGAGAGAATGCCAAGAGTTTGCAAAGCTGTCATCAAGGCAAAGGGTGTCTACTTTGATGAATCTAAAATATATTTTGATTTGTTTAACTCTTTTTCATGTGTTATTTCATAGTTTTGATGTCTTCACTATTATTCTACAATGTAGAAAATAGTAAAAATAAAGCAAAACCCTTGAATGAGTAGGTGTGTCCAATCTTTTGACAGGCACTGTATGTGTGCGTGGTGTGTGCGCATGTACATCTGCATATATATATATATATATATATATATATATATATGTGTGTGTGTTTGTGTGTGCACGTGTGTTTGTATTTTCACACTCTTCAGAACAATACTCATCCTAATTAGAGCCAGCTGAATTCCACGCTGACTATAACACATTCTTGAGATTTAGGGGCTTGAAAAGCACAAATATTGAATTGCAGGGCTCAAAGTGAGCTGTAAAAACAAAATTGCAAGCATGTGTTGAGCAGATCCAAGAGCATGCGTATTTCCTCCCAGACAAGCAAAAGTGTATCTGTCACATTATCCTCAAAACATCCCTTGCCAACATTGAAGGGAGCATTTGATGAAGTTGGCGTCGGCTTGTATTGTGTTGTCAATACACAGACTATACCAAACTAGAAATATATTCTATATTCTGACATTCTTTGCCTTCATGTAAATCCAAGCATTTCTCAGACACCCAATGTAGGTAACAAATGTTATACTCCAGCACTATAAAATTATTATTGATCATGAAGCCAATTTGGCTAAGAATATTCTAAAAACCCTTATCAGTGTAGTGATGGGGGAACAAATCGATACAGTTACATATTATTTTGGACAATATTTTATTGCTACTTTGACTCCAAGTATCGATTGGTAGATAGCGCTATTTGGCGCTAGTCGGCTGTACCTGCACCAAAACTCTGGTATTTTTCATTCCATAGCTTGTTCTCCAATATAGCTTTTAAATAACGAGCCATTATGTTTTCATATTTCCATGAATGATCAAAACGAATTTCCTCATGTTCTCTCGTCTCTCTGCAGCAGACATATAGTGTGCATTCTTTTTGGGACATCAAATCGCAATAACATGTCATAAAAAATTTAGAGAATCGCAATATACATTGTATCAGCACGTAAGTATCATGATAATATCATACTGGGAGGTCCCTGGCAATTCCCAGCCCTATATCAGTGTATTACTGTGGCAGTGAGTGAGTATATATATATATATAACAAGTAACCACAGAAAACTCATGAATCATTATTTGCTTGTGTCTAACCTCTGCAGTCAAACCCATTACTGCATTTTAGTAATTTAGCAGACCCCCTTATCCAAACCGACTTAAAAGAGCAATTAGGGTTAAGTGCCTTGCTCAAGGGTACATCGGCAGATTTTCCCCTAATTGGCTTAGGGATTACTGGCCCAATACTCTTAACCACTAAGCTACCTGCTACCTTTAAACTGGCTATTAAGATATTGGACAAGCTCTCCTTTGGGGAACTTTGATTTGTGAAGTGGTGAGGGAAACTAATTTGTGAACAGGAAGAAGGATAAACACCAGTGCTAATGTGCAGTATGTATCCCTCTCGGTCTCTCCACAGAAAACATTTATGAACCTGCCTCTCCTGTGTCTGAGGGTCTTAAAAGCCTGCCATGTTAAAGGTAGGGGGAGACGGAGCTGGAGTGCTCCTGAATGCGCTGCTGGGACGTCAGCCCAGACCCCCGGGGACCCTCGAGACGTGTGTTTAAACTAATTTGGCCTGTAGATTTCCTGGTGCCAGTTTAGGGTCTCTCTCTCTTAAAACATTCACTCCCTTCTGAGAAGCCTGGCTTAGGCTCTAAGTCACGTTGAGCACAATGTTTGTAAACACAACTTTACACCAATTCCTGGACTTGACACTCTCCCTCCGCTAAACAAAAATTTGTAAATAATGGGGAGGTTTCCTTGCATTAATCACCTAAAAGAAAAATGAAACGATTCAATGTAAAATGTCAAACAAATTCAACCTTGTGTGCAAGGATTAGTGTTCATGCTGCTGAATTTGAGTAATTCATTTTTTGGCTAAGGCAATGATAAGAACAAAGTTACTGTCTCTAGAAAATCCAACCAAATTCACTACATATCAAATTGACTGTCATTAATTAATTTGCCAATCTATTTCTCTTTCAGCCTGACTTAAAGGCTTCTGCCCAGAGATGACAGAATATTAATTAGGCTGAAACTGCGCACCACACCTGATATAAATTTTTATTTAAGTAGGCAAGTCAGTTAAGAACAAATTATTATTTACAATGACGGCCTACCGGGGAACAGTGGGTTAACAGCCTTGTTCAGGGGTAGAACGACAGATTCCTACCTTGTTAGCCCAGGGATTCATGTAAACATACCACCAAGTAAATATAATAACAATACGCACTAACCACGGCTTTCCTATGGATCTCTGGGGTCTGAGATGAATAAGTATGAAAATAACAAAGAATATACAGTAAATGCCAGCAAGATGAGGCATGATTCACAATTACATGCTGGCTCCAAGGCAACAACCTCAAAAGGCAGCCAACCTCTAATCCTTTTAAAAGTCAAACGATCATGGAAAAGCAAAGGTAAAACATTATACAAACACATTTTGCAGGCTTTGTCTCTTTGTTTCGCCACACAAAACATTCGATGAGAGATTTGGTGGGAGATACAATATGGACTGAGGAAGGAATTTTCCCAATGACAACAAGTACTACTCACCGGAAATAACCCAGGATGATCACAGCCACCATAAGTGATCCCAGAGAGATGGAGTAGCCCACTGTGTAGATGAGGTACAAACGGTCAAATACTTCCTGTTGAGAGAGAAGGTCGTATGAAGGAGAAATGTTAAGGGAGAGATGGAGTAGCCCACTGTGTGGATAAGGTACAGATGTTCAAATACTTCCTGTTGAGAGAGACAAGGTCATACGAAGGAGAGATATTGTTAGTCATATCAGGTGGCAGGTCAGGAGAGAACTGTCTACTCAGAGGTGTCGGCCTACTTACAGTAGCCTGTTTGAGGAAGTGATAGATGTTTGATAGGTGTGCCTGGTGTGCTACATTGATTGTTTCACAACATAAAAGTCATTGACCCAGGGCATTCCAATTACACAATATTGTCCCCATAAATCTGCTGAACGCCTTCATAGGGTCTCTGTGCCTCAATGTTTAAGCCTTTATAGAGGCACTGAGGATAATGTTACTCACGACAAAAAAATTACTCACAGTTGCAGGCTACGCATTACTAAACAGAAAACTGCTGCGGACCAAAAACCAAACACCATGCATCCTAAACCTCAAAGAAGGTGCCGTCATGGTGCGCAACCATTCCAAGGTCTAAAGGTCATTTCACGATGTTCAACCATTTTCAGGCCTCTGATTAGTTTCCGAATAAAATATAGTGTGTTACTTCTGACAGTGAGCTGCCCACCAGAGGACTGACGCCCACCAGGCAATGGGATGCCCGCCAAGTGTCAGACTGAGTTGGTGATTTCTAATAAACAGAATATTTGGCTTGAGAGATGTGCCACACTGACAAAAGCCCTGGGTGGGGTGGGGTGTGGTGCGTGCTGGGGCTTCCAGCTGGAGATAACAGCACAGAGCAGGCAGCCAGAGGATATACTGCTGGAGAGGTGAGACCCTAAAAAAAAAAAAAAATGGATTCAAAAAGGATTGGTTTTATTTCAAATATTTTAGCTGCACTTGATTGAGCTTGCCTGTCTAAAATAAATCCTGTTCACCTGGCATTCAAGGCAGGACTCAATCAAACTCGCAAAGTATTTCAAATACTATTTGAATCCAGGTCTGGACTCTAGCTAGCTACCCGTGGTTGCTGGATCAACACAGCCTAGTGGAGAGACTCCTCTGGGGCCTGCTGTAACCAGAGCCTACTCCACTGCTGTTATCATTTAGGGATGGGGACCCAGTGCCAAACCCAAGGGTTCCTAAGTTGTGGTGCACGGCTGAAGGGTTTAATTTGGTGCATATGCATTTTTCATTAACTATAGCTGCTGCTATGAGTCCTGGGACCGGGAGACCATCAACAAACATTTGAAGTATAAGAAGAAATAAATCAGGGGCCCTCTCCTCAAAATGTGGATGGAAGGATACCCATGACATCCTCGCCCACAACCGTAATGTTGAGACCCACAGTTAAAAGGGGGAGAGACCAGAGAAGTTTGGTTTAATATCCATATGAAGCCAGATACTTTGGGTTGCAGTAAGCGATCCCTGGTGCACGTTATTATGGAAGTAAGCCCAAAAGCAGATAGCTGGATAAACCAGACTGAATCCAATCTACAGTACTCAGGATGACCTTTTCTGAACCTTGGCTGGAGCTAACCGCTAAGTAACCTTGCTTAAGAGTGGGGAGTAGCTTTCAACAATTTCCTGCTTAGCGCCCTCGACTCGTCATTCAGGGACTGATTACTTACCGCCTCCTTTTACATGGCCCAGTGTTACCCATGGCAACCTGTTAGCCATGGCAACCTGCTGACCACTAGACTTGGGCTCAATTCGAATTGAAGGCAGTCAATTCAGGAAGTGAATTGAATAAAAAATTCAGAAATGTCTAAACTTTTGAAATAGCTTCTACTGTTCAGTTTATTGAGAAGTCATTGAAAATGTTTTTTCTTTTAGATTATTGAACTGTAATTTTTGCTTGCTTCCTGAATTTACTGCCTTCAATTAAAATTGAATAATAAATAATAAATAATTGAATGAATGGAATTGGAATGACCTCTGATGATAACGGAATTAAGCAAAGTAAAGACATAACAGTATCTTTCTATGGTTAAAGTTACTTTAAAGTGTTTAAGACATTTTTCTTAAATTTTCCACATGTTGAATCTTTTCCTCGAATTCCTGGCTACAGCACCATTTTTGGAGAGCTGTGCCGGTCATATAGCTTTTATCCCGATATCCAATTCTGCTCCAATACTTTTAAGTCAGAGGAAGAAGCCTATCATATCAGATTGTAAGAAGGGGTTCAATGGAGGTAACGCTTCGTTTCATCTAGCAATGGATTCTTTGGTCCAAACACAAGTATAATCATTCCAAACAATGTTCACATAATCTCCGAGGGGGAAATAAGTCAATAGTAAAGAATTAGCATGTCTGCTTTTCATTTGAAGTAGCCTCACATTTCTGAGGGGACACATCTTTTGTTCCATTTGGCGACTTTCTTCATCTAAATGGTAAACAGGGTTTTTATGTTGATCTTCTAAATATATTTTGTTATTGTTAGGTTTCCTGCAAATGAGTAGAAGCATCAGAAAAAGCCGAATGTAAACAAGTCTAACAATGGGGATGGCAGACAGACAATGAACACTGTAGAGGTTCAAGAAGTTACAGACATGTGAGGTTCGAGAATGATTGAGACGTCAGAGCAGTAGCTAGCTAGCTCCTGCAGTATACTCACACACAAATCCCCCTACAGCTCCATCTGAATTGTGACAGAAATGAAAAGCGGCCTAGCCTACACCAGTAAAGAGGGCCTAGTATCTTACCAATCAGATCACACGTCCAATATCATACACATTCCAATACCTCCACATTGATTGTGTAGGCTAATGCGAGAACTGCCCTCAAACAATAGAATAGATTGAAATAGACATATAATGTCACACTTTTTTTTCAGAAAAGACACACAAAGGCCATTGTCCCTGTCCACTGCTTTTGTGTCACATCCCTGACAACGTTGGCATTGTCTAATGGTGTGAAGAAATGCACGCTAGGATAGACACGACTCTCACCTTCTCATTATTTTGGTTATAGTGCGAGAGGAATTTTGCACATTCGCTGTAGTTTGCCCATGTCTTGTTGTTGGTAGTGGTCAGCTCCCATGTCCCATTGTTGTCACAGCGACGATAGGCTAGTCCTGTAGAATACAACACATAGAATACAACAGAATGACAATGCACGTGTAATTTCTTTTCACCTGTAAGTACATATTGGTGTTGTATACTAGGATATACTATGCGTGACAATTTCCTAGAATAAATGTCCAAGGCTGTTGGCCTTTTCCAGGAAACAAAGTGAATAGTATGTTAGGAGTTTGGTAGAATGTTATCACATCAGAAATCATGTGTACTTTTTCCAGTGTAACAGACTTGTCAGATGAAGAACTCAAGTTTTTAAAGATCAAAATCTTGTTGGGTCGATGTAACTATAGAAATGTATTCTAAAGCAACGCCCCATGCCGTCTTCCAGAGTAAAGCAGACACAAGAGGTTGTTTTCAAATTGTACAATAGTGACCACCATTACCTATATGCCGTTTAGCATTCACTTTTTTCCAAAGCGACTTACAGTCGTGCGTGCGCACATTTGACGTAAAACTGAAAATGAGCTCGGTGAAAGAGAACTATTGAACTGCAGGCTACCCAGGGCCTGTCTTACCTTTATGGTTGAAGTCGTAAATGTACTCTGGACAGGCAGTGGACACCAGCTTTCCAGGAGACCCCTCAGGCCAACAAACAATGCCATCCCACTCCGGCGAGCAGTAACCATCTGCAGGAATAGAGCCAAAGCACTAGTGACATTTACGCCTAGTGACTGACTGTTCACTGCCTTGGCTCCAACATTACGTCGCCTTAGGTTTTGTTGTATTCCAAGACACCAATGAGTAGCTGTTTTTAGATTGTGCTGTCCCCTGAAAAGGATACACAAATGAGCGTTAACCTAATGTCATGATCATAAACAGCATGTAGAGAAAGATGGCCCCAGTAGGCTGCTAATTGGTTGGTAAGTAGGAAATGGATATAATGTCCCTTGTTCACAACACCAGTATGTTTGATCATCCAGAGAAGATGTGTGGCTGCTGCTCTCCAGCAAAACTACAACTAAGGCTAAACAAACAAGCATGTCATTCCCAAAACACCTCAAAATGTCAACATTTTCAAGCAAATGTATCATACTTCAATGTTTTTAATTGTACTTTGTTTTGGCATGAATCTGCTTCCACTGTTTACGTCCAACTCACAAGAAAGACATGCTTGTTAGTCTGTTGCTTCCGCCGCATTAAAAGGACACTTGCAATGTTGCAGTCAGGAAATAACAGAGTAGGCCCATGCAGGCATGTTTCTAATGATCCATAGGAGGGGCATAGGCCTAAATGCACTATTTATTGAATGTTTATGATCTTACCGCAGCACTCACACACCTCAACATAAAGCGCATCTCTTCTGTTAAAAGTGGTTTCAATATGGATCTTATTTGTGGAAAATCCAGGCAAAATCAAGAAAACAACAGTGACAATGGTGCATGGTTCTGGATCCCTTGGGAAAAAAACAAAGATACTATGGTACACCACTGAATACGGAGTCTAGTTCACCACAGTGGAAGAGCAGAGTCAAGCAGTTAGCAGTTCTGCTAACCTCTCTTATTTCTACCCTCTTGTAAAAAATCTTTCTTCCTCACCCCCTGGGTATGCGCACAGCTCGGTAATGTTGTTGTTTGTACACTTTAAGCAAGTTTGCAAAAAAACGCCTTAGACTCACAAGGAATTGTTGCTTTGGCAAACAGAACAAACCGTAGATCGATGTCAAGCAACCTTATGCTCATTGATACATGCGGGCAGCAGTAGCATTTTAGAACCAAATTATTCTTAATTGTTAGCTTTACCAAATGGTGCAGAAACCCTAGCCCTCCGACAGTGGGAATGTAGTACCCTCTCCCCACAGATCCCTGGCAGAAGCCACTTTCTGGCTACGCTTTCATTTTCTATTATTGAAAACATCTTCCCCACACTCACCACTAATAACTAGATAAGGAAAAAACAAAAACTGTTTTCTTTTTGCTATGGAATCTATTACTTTCTCATTCATGTAATCAATGTTACAAAGAGGCTATGACGGCATTATTTTTATGTGCCTTCAAAATCGCCCATCATTCGGATATCATAATTAGAGAGCACACTTTGTATTTTTTTTCAACTGGTTTTGGACTGAGAGAGAAGCCTAAGATGCTTCCCGGTTTTCCATATCAATGACCACATGTCCTGGGAGTGAAATCGGTCTTAGGTTTGAGTTTCTTTTCACTGTACTTTTATAACCCATCGGACCACCTACCAACGGGCTCAAATTAAACACAGAACATACACATATATAATTTCCTATAAAATTCCATGACCATGATTTAAATATAAATGGGACTATGGGGGAGTGGGGAACTTCGGGATTGGTGATGTAATTGAGGTTTATAATAACGATTTCTTTTTCCCTCCAGTCATTTGATTCAAGTCTTGCAGATGTCAAAACATATCGCAGTAGTTTTGATAGTTGCAAGCTTTTATGATTTTACACCAAGACCACAGGTTTGAATGCTGAGCTATTTTCACACACTGCAAGGTCTGGGGTCTTGAGCCCACATCCCTCCACTGACCTAACCAGGCAAACCTCAGTGTCTCCCTCAATGAAAACGTTGTCTCAGGGAAGTAATGGAGAACTCATGTGTATTTAAGGCACAAATGAGAAATAATAACAAATAGATAGGACTTCACAGTGAAACACTGCAACACTAAACAAGACCTGGGCCTTGGGCTGAGGTTGGCCCACCACCCTACCAGCCACCACTTTCAAAATAGCTAGAATAGAAAGATCAGTTCATTACTATTTGCTCATTTTACTACCACACGGTGCAAACCATTTGAAACAGTCATCCCTCCACAGTTCTAATAATAGTTTGGCTAACCACCAGTTTACAGTGGCACATAACACCAAAGGGTGCTCACATAAGACATGGTTAAAGACAAATCTGGAAGAAAAGCCAAACACCTCAAAAATGTATTCACTCTTTGAGTTTGAGTCAGCATGCAAGTTAAGGTTTTTCCACAATAGAGGAGACCAAAATGAGCTTTAGCCCATTCCAAATAAAGGGCACACTTTTCTTAGCCAATGTCGTCAACATTACAAAAATAAAAACTATTCATAAAACATAAATGGCCAGTTAACAGCAAGAGTTTCCTCTGTCATTGTGTCACGTATACTCCCTCTCTGACCTCTAGGTCACCAGACCACTGATTATTACGCGCACCTGTCACCATCGTCATGTGCACCAGCGCTTATTGACACTCACCTGGACTCCATCCCCTCCCTGATTACCTGCCCTATTTATGTCACTCCCTTTGGTTCCTTCCCTAGGCGTTATTGTTTCTGTATCTGTCGGTGTTTCTTTTTTTTTTGTTGTTCAAATTTGTTTATTTATTAAATGTATTCACTCCCTGAACTTCCTGACTCTCAGCGTACAACGGTACAAAATTCTACAGGGTCATCATGAGACTAACTACAGCAAAGGCTATACTGTACAGAACATAACGATGTCAAAGTATTTGCCACCTAATAAACAATGTGCACATTAGGTTGAAATTAAGTTCAAATGAAAAAGCTCGAAATTATAAAGTAAAAAGAATACGGAATTAATCAAGCACACCAAATAAGGCATTGAAAGCTTTTTCAGGCAGAAAGTACACCCTAGCCTTTCCTCTCTCTTTGAGAGGTAGGTAATATTCATACCCACATTTCAGCTTCAGCTGAGCTATGATTGTGAAGACGTGTGTGTCACGCCCTGATCTGTTTCACCTGTCCTTGTGGTCGTCTCCACCACCTCCAGGTGTCGCTTATTTTCCCCAGTGTATTTATCACTGTGTTTCCTGTCTCTCTGTGCCAGTTTGTCTTGTATGTTTCCAAGTCAACCAGCAGTTTACACGTTCTCTTGCTTTTTAAAATCTTTTTAATTTTTTTTACCCTTGCCTGTTGATGGACTTTGTACCCGCCTGCCTGACCATTCTGCCTGCCTTGACCATGAGCCTGTACCTCCTGGACTCTGATCTGGTTTTGACCTTTTTGCCTGTCCACGACCATTCTCTTGCCTACCCCTTTGGATTAATAAACATTTGTAGGACTCCAACCATCTGCCTCCTGTGTTTGCATTTGGGTCTCGCATTGATAGTGTGCAACCTTTCAAAAAGGGGTCAGGATACAGCCACCAGGCTAAGTCGATTCTACTACTCTCTGACAGCGTCACCAGGTATACAGGTTAAGTAGTCATGTCTGATGCACCCACCGTGGTTCAATGTAATTTCATTGAAATTATGTGGGGATAAAATGATTGTTTGATGTTAAAATATTTGGGCTGATGTGATAAATAAGAAGCATTACTACCATATATGGGTACACTAATTTATAAGGGCAGGCCGAGCCGATGACCTCAATTCAAGATGGCTGCAACCTACCTTCCGGTTAGCATTGTGAAGCATAAATTAAATAAACACGTGACTAATAAAATGTGATTTTTCCATGTGCAGTGAAATGCTTACTTATGAGCTCCTAACCAACAATGCAGAGAAAAGTAACAAAAAAAATACAGAGAAAAGTAACAAGTAAAATAACAATAGCGACTATATACAGGGGGGTACAAATAGAGTCAATGTGCGGGGACACCGGTTGAGATAGGACATCTACTTTGTGCGTGACAAGTAATTTTTTCAACAAATGTTTACAGACATTATTTCACTTATAATTCACTGTATTACAACTCCAGTGGGTCACAAGTGTACATACACTAAGTTGACTGTGCCGTTAAACAGCTTTGAAAATTCCAGAAAATTATGTCATGGCTTCCGATAGGCTAATTGACATCATTTGAGTCAATTGGAGGTGTACCTGTGGATGTATTTCAAGGCCTAACTTCAAGCTCAGTCCCTCTTTGCTTGACATCATGGGAAATTCTAAAGAAATCAGCCACGACCTGGTCTGATGAAACAAAAATAGAACTGTTTGGCCATAATGACCATCGTTATGTTTGGAGGAAAAAGGGGGAGGCTTGCAAGCCGAAGAACACCATCCCAACTGTGAAGTACGAGAGTGGCAGAATCATATTGTGGGGGTGCTTTGCTGCAGGAGGGCTGGTGCACTTCACAAAATAGATAGCATCACGAGGTAGGAAAATTGTGAATATATTGAAGCAACATCTCATGACATCAGTCAGGAAGTTAAAGCTTGGTTGCAAATGGGTCTTCCAAATGGACAATGACCCCAAGCATACTTCCAAAGTTGTGGAAAAATTGCTTAAGTACAACAAAGTCAAGGTATTGGAGTGGCCATCACAAAGCGCTGACCTCAATCCTATAGAACATTTGTGGGTAGAAGTGAAAAAGAGTGTGCGAGCAAAGAGGCCTACAAACCTGACTCAGTTACACCAGCTCTGTCAGCCAAAATTCATCTAACTTATTATGGGAAGCGTGTGGAAGGCTACCTGAAATGTTTGCCCCAAGTTTTAAACAATTTAAAGGCAATGCTACCAAATACTAATTGAGTGTATGTAAACGTCTGACCCACTAGGAATGTGATGAAATAAATAAAAGCTGAAATCATTCTCTCTACTATTATTCAGACATTTCACATTCTTAAAATAAAGTGGTGATCCTAACTGACCTAAGACAGGGAATTTGTACTAAGATTAGATGTCAGGGATTGTGAAAAACTGAGTTTAAATGTATTTGGCTAAGGTGTATGTAAACTTCAGACTTCAACTGTACATGTAGGTAGAGTTAAAGTGACTATGCATAGATGACAACAGAGAGTAGCAGTGGTGTAAAGGCTATGCAAATAGTCTGGGTAACCATTTGACTAGCTGTTAAGGAGTCTAATGGCTTGGGGGATAGAAGCTGTTTTACAAGCCTCTTGGACCTAGACTTGGTGCTCCGGTACCGCTTGCCGTGCGGTAGCAGAGAGGACAGTCTATGACTAGGGTGGCTGGAGTTTTAAACAATTTTTAGGGCATTCCTCTGACACCGCCTGGTATAGAGGTCCTGGATGGCAAGAAGCTTCGCCCCAGTGATGTACTGGGCCGTTCGCACTACCCTCTAATGCCTTGTGGTTGGAGGCCGAGCAGTTGCCATACCAGCTAGTGATGCAACCAGTCAGGATGCTCTCTCTGGTGCCTGCTTTTAGTTAACACACACTGAAAGCTGGGACTTCACAGATCATGAGGATATCTTATTTGTCTGCCTGTGACCTACAGTTATTGATCAACAGCCCCCGAGAGTCAAAATAATCATATTACGCAACGTTTTCACCAAACAGCAAACATCTTACAAGGTAAGCTTCAATTTGGTCTGTGTTTGAGTTATAGCTACATGGGGGGGGGTTATCAAATGAATCCTTAGGTTGGTAGGAACAAATCTAGCCTGTTATCTGATGACGTATGACTTAATGGCAATGTCGAATGTCTACCAAGTGACTATATCTTTGCGCATAAAAAATATGCCTGCTTACGCGATGTAGATATCCATATCCCCTGTACGTCCCCCGACACCGCCACAATGTTTGAGAGAGGTTGACGATGCAGAACTTCAGTTTGTAATAGTGAACAATAACTTTTATGCACATCCTGTGCGCAAACACAGTCCAATTACCACATTCAGACACTTTGGAGAGGTTGAAAGGACACTTGAATGTAGCCTGGATACTCCATAACACCACCACAATGTTTGAGTGAGGTTGATGTGATACAAATTGTGTTTTTTACTAAACAAATTGTATTTAGGGATTTCAAATATATAAAAGCACTGGAATTATATAATTTACAGACATATGCCACTTTGGAGAGGTTTAGGGACACTTGGAAGCGTCCCGTGACCACACCTGACACCACTTACTACAACATTTGTCCATTTCTAGTTGTTAGGTCTATTAATCCCATTTTTTCTGATATTGCTCACAATGTTGTGGAAGCCATCTGATGTGTTTCCTGCTCTAGTCATCAGTAATTCAAATAAAAGAACAGAGTGTTCTTGATCTTGTGTATTCTGGCCTACGTAACTCCAAACTATCTTCTGCTAATTTCCTCATAATCTCCCAGATGTCTTCTTTCATCTCCCAGATGTCTTCTTTCCAAACATACCATGTCAGAATCATGTAATTACACAGGAATAGCACCTACTTTAGGGTATGTATATGTATGTATATTTAGAAATCTACATTTTGCCAATACATTTAAGAGGTTATTAATTAGAATTTAAGACTCCATGGATTGAGGAGGAATTTAAAAACTTTATGGTTGAAAGAGATTGGGCAAAAGAAGGTTCTAATAAGTCTGGCTGGACATCTGACTGGCTGACTGCAAATTAAGAAATGATGTGACTAGCTAGACTCAACAAAAAGAAGAAAAACTATTATGAAGCCAAGGTCAATGACACACTATACAGTATATACAAAAGTATGTGGACAACCCTTCAAATGAATGGATTCTGGTTATTTCAGCCACACCCGTATAAAATTGAGCACAGGCATGCAATCTCCATAGACAAACATTGACAGAAAAATGGCCTTACTGAAGAGCTCAATGACCTTTGAAGTGGCATCGTCATAGGATGCCACCTTTCCAACAAGTTTGTCAAAGGTCTGCCCTGCTAGAGCCCCGGTCAACTGTAAGTGATGTTATTGTGAAGTGAAAACATCTAAGAGCAACAACGGCTCAGCCTTGAATGCCACACAAGCTCACAGAACGGGTTCCTAACTGCCTCTGGAAGCAACGTCAGCATAAGAACTGTTCGTCGGGAGCTTCATGAAATTGGTATCTTTGGCCGATTACTTCATTGGCAAAATGGGAAAACCTAGGCAGGAAATGCCAATAATGAACAGTGAGCCATCCTAATTCATGCATAAAAAAACTAACAATTAAAAAAATGCATTGTAAGTTAGTGTGGGAGAGGTGGGAAAATGATTGTTATCGATCAACAATGGCAAACCTCCTGACAATGACAACTTAGATGGATAGCGACTGAGGATGGTAGCTGACTTTATAGCCACTCCTATCTGTCATATATTTAGTCTGAGCCTAGAGGAATGTCTTTGTCCTCAGGCCTGGAGGGAAGCCAAAGTCATTCCACTGCCTAAGAGTGATAAAGCAACCTTTACTGGTTCTAACAGTAGACCTATCAGCTTGCTGCCAGCTCTTAGCAAACTGTTGGAAACAATTATGTTTGACCAAATACAATACTATTTCTCTGTAACAAATTAACAATTTCAGCACACTTATATAGAAGGGCACTCAACATGTACTGCACTGACACAAATGACTGATGATTGGTTAAAATGCATTCATAATAAGAAGATTGTGGGAGCTGTACTGTTAGATTTCAGTGCAGCCTTTGATATTATTGACAATAACCTGTTCAGAAAACGTATGTATTATGGCTTTTCAACCTCAGCTCTGAATCCATGATATGGCAATCTAATAGAACTCAGAGGTTGTGTTTTAATGGAAGCCTCTCTAATGTCAAAAATGTAAACTGCGTTGTACCGCATGGCAGCTCTTTAGGCCCTCTGTTTTCTATTTTTACCAATGACCCGCCACTGGCATTAAACAAAGCATGTGTGTCCGTGTATGCTGATGATTCAACCACATATACATCAGCAACCACAGCTAATGAATTCACTGAAGCCCTTAAATAGTTGCAGTCTGTTTTGGAATGAGTGGCCAGTAATAAACTGGTCCTGAACATCTCTACAACTAAGAGCATTGTATTTGGAAAAAATAATGCCCTAAATTCTAGACCTTAGCTGAATCTGGTAATGAATGGTATGGCTGTTGAACAAGTTGAGACTAAATTACTTTTACCTTAGATCGTAAACTGTCATGGTCAAAACATAGATTCAATGGTTGTAAAGATGGGCAGAGGTCTGTCCGTAATAAAGAGATGCTCTGCTTTTTTGACACCCCACGCCACAAAGTAAATCCTGCAGGCTCTAGTTTTATCTTATTTTATTGTCCAGTCATATGGTCATGTGCTGCATGAAATACCTAGTTAAGCTGTAGCTGTCCCAGAACAGAGCGGCAAGTGTTGCTCTGCATTGTAATCAGAGGGGTAATATTAATACTATGCATGCCAGTCTCTCTTGGCTAAGAGTTGAGGAAAGACTGACTAACATCCGAACATCAAACCCACAGGACAGGTACAGGATGGCAACAACAACTGCCAAAAACGCACAATCCCTCCATCAGTGCTCAGACTGTCCGCAATAGGCTGAGAAAGGATGGACTGAGGGCTTGTAGGCCTGTTGTAAGGCAGGGCTTCACCAGACATCACCGGCAACAACGTCGTCTATGGGCACAAACCCACCGTCACAGGACCAGACAGGACTGGCAAAAAGTGCTCTTCACTGACGAGTCGCGGGTTTGTTTCACCAGGAGTGATGGTCGGATTCGTGTTTATCGTTGTTACACCGAGGCCTGTACTGTGGAGCGGGATCGATTTGGTGGTGGACGGTCCGTCATGGTCTGGGGCGGTGTGTCACAGCATCATTGGACTAAGCTTGTTGTCATTGCAGGCAATCTCAACGCTGTGCGTTTACAGGGAAGACCTCCTCCTCCCTCATGTTGTACCCTTCCTGCAGGCTCATCCTGACATGACCCTTCAGCATGACAATGCCACCAGCCATACTGCTCGTTCTGTTCGTTCCTGCAAGACAGGAATGTCAGTGCTCTGCTATGGCCAGCGAAGAGACCGGATCTCAATCCCATTGAGCAGGTCTGGGACCTGTTGGATCGGAGGGTGAGGGCTAGGGACATTCCCCCCCAAAATGTCGGGAAACTTGCAGGTGCCTTGGTGGAAGAGTGGGGTAACATCTCACAACAAGAACTGGCAAATCTGGTGCAGTCCATGGAAGGAGATGCACTGCAGTACTTAATGCAGCTGGTGGCCACACCAGATACTGACTGTTACTTTTGATTTTGACCCCCCCTTTGATCAGGGACACATTATTCCATTTCTGTTAGTCACATGTCTGTGGAACTTGTTCAGTTTATGTCTCAGTTGTTGAATCTTGTTATGTTCATACAAATATTTACACATGTTAAGTTTACTGAAAATAAACACAGTTGACAGTGAGAGGAGGTACATTTTTTGCTGAGATTAGAAACAAGTTATATTTTAGCACCTGGCTACACAGACGCTTGTTGATGCGCGCGAGCAATGTGGGTGCAATGATTGAATAGCATGTATGTGTACATTTATTTTGCAACACGAGTGGTGTGTTCAGCATATCAGAAACATTAATGTGTTGGAAATTCCAAATTGTTTGCATAGCCAACTTACACACAGCACTTACACACTTACCCCACCAGGTATGCCACCAGGGTTATTTTTACAGTCCCCAGATCCAGAACAGATTCAAGGAAACATACAGTACTATATAGAGCCATGAGTGCATGCAACTGCCTTTCATCTTATATAGCGCAAGTGAACAGCAAACCTGGTTTCAAAAACCAAATAAAGAAACACCTCACGGCACAACGCCTCTCCCCCATGTGACCTACTTGTTGTGTGTATGTATTATCACCTCTACAGGATCGGTGGGTCCCCTGCGGGAGGGTTGCGCTAACGTAGTCTAATGCGATTAACATGAGGTTGTAAGTACAAGACAATTTCCCAGGACACAGACATATCTGATATTGGCAGAAAGCTTAAATTATTGTTAATCTAACTGCACTGTCCAATTTACAGTAGCTATAACAGTGAAATAATACCATGCTATTGTTTGAGGAGATTGCACATTTATGAACTTGAAAAGTTATTAATAAACCAATTAGGCACATTTGGGCAGTCTTGATACAAACATTTTAACAGAAACGCAATGTTTCATTGGATCAGTCCAAAACTTTGCACACACACTGATGCCATCTAGTGACCAAAATCTAAACTGCACCTGGCCTTTCTCTTGCATTTTAATGATGGTACAAAAAAAACGTTTTTTCTTTCTATTATCTTTTACCAGATCTAATGTGTTATATTCTCATACATTAATTAAACATTTCCACAAACGTCAATGTGTTTCCTTTCAAATGGTATCAAGAATGTGCATATCCTTACTTCAGGTCCTGAGCTACAGGCAGTTAGATTTGGGTAAATCATTTTAGGCGAAAATTGAAAGGAAAAAAAGGGTCCGATCCTTAAGAGGTTTTTAAAGACAATTATTTAAATTTGTGATTTGCATTTCTGTCCATTTCACAAATGGACTAATTTAAAAAGAAACCGACCAAAACTGGAGGTAAGATTCTCTATGGTAATAAAATATTAGGTCGACTTAACACATACTCCATTTAAAATTTCAAATACTCTCCCAAATGACGAAGGAGGAAGCTGTTGAAGGATGAAATCTACCCTGGAATTGTACCCCCAAGCAACCTGGAAAAAATAATAACGCCTCATACGACAGTGACACGCAAGACATGTCAAGCTGCATTAGGGCTGATGGTGGTCAGAGGTGGTAAGGAGGCTCATCTTAGACAGCTCTAATGTGGCTCCAAGTGCTCTGCTTAGTGTTAGTGTCTGGGATCATTCTGATCAATACACTTTGAGGACCACAGGCATGCTTTACCCTTTCCCTTTTAAACACTGAAACCATATCGTACCGACACGTCTTTTGATGATTGATGATGATTGATGACCTTAAAAAAAAAGATGTTCTATTTCAAGTTAAGCCTGAAAGCTGTGAACATTTGCAGAATCTGTGCACATTTGGGGAATATTGTGAGAGATAATATAACTACTGGGAATCCATCAACCATTTGTATTTCTTAGTTCTACAGTACAATACAAATTTGTATTTGTATTGTATCATTTACGAGAAAGGATGTGTCTGTTTCCAACACAGAAAGAACACAAGACCACAATGAACCAGGGTTAAAGAGAAAATAATATGACTGTCTGGATATGGAATCAAAAACCTCTTTAGAATAATCAAACTGAAAAAATATATACTGACCACAGACACGGAAAATCTGGGGTCTGCCTGAAAGTGACGGTCATTCGCACAACCACAAGTAAACAAATACAGACTGGATCAGCTTCTCTCAAAAATCCCCCGACCACCCTAACCATACAGGAAGAAATAGAATAAAATGTTCAACTCTTAATTTCAAACTATAGTCCAGCCATGGTACTATACGTAATTGTCCTGAATGAATGCTCCATATTAAAGCTACAATCTGGGATTGGATCAATGCCATCAGCATTCACACTAATTTGACTAATATGATTCAAATAGTGACAAAGGAAACCATTTTCTCCACAAGATAATTCATTATCTTGTGACAGGCTCTAAAAAATAAGCTTCCATTTTCCGACGTTCTGTCAGTCAAATCATTATTCCTACAGAATGCCTGTTTTGAGTTCTGACTCGCTCAATAATCTATACATCTCAGCCTCTTAGTCGACTGTTTCCTCTGCTCTGTGTGTGATTTTTCTGCTGAGACAACACACAGTAGTAGACAAAATAATGCTTATACTTATGATATGCCCTCAGGTTTCAATGTGACATAACTACATTCATGCCTGGTTAACAGAGCAGGCAGAGCAGGCAGTGAACCAACAGAGATTTAATTTAACTGTGCAGAGAGCCACATACAGTATGTAATTTATCCAATATCAACATGACAGGACCATTTTCATGTCAATAAAAAAAGGGGTAGGCTGACACATCAGATTTAAATAACTTTTATCTGAGAAAAAGTACATTTAAAAATCGATTTAAAACTCACCACCAGGCTTGTGTTTGTTCCTGATGGCTACCTCACACTTCCGTTTGGCTTTGAACAACAGGCCGATCTGTTCCTCTTTGGTGAGCACATCATCTGCCTCTACCTGCATAAAATAGGACAATGACACTGAGTTAGTACACCGAGGAGCAACCTTTCTTCCATAAACACAATGGAAAAGTTTAATAAACATCAGATAGCAGAGCAGGAATGCTTTGTTGTGAAACCACATTTCATTTCCCATATCAATAAGCATTTTATGCTAGGTTGACAGCATTATTTAATGTGAGGTTGACCCAAAAAGTTTGTAACAAACATCAGATAGCAGAGCGGGAGGTTGTGTACACTCACACACACCACACTCATACTGTAAACAAACAACAAGACTAGCCAACAGCAGTAGGGGGTAGACTTGTAGCATGTGTAATGTGTACATAGATGCAATACAACCTGATTATCAAAACCCCATCCCTCATTGTCCCAGTCTAACAGTTTCCTAAAGCACAAAAAAAGCTTTTTCTTTCACAGTACAATTAAGATGAACCAAATAAGAGGCATTTGGCCAACTGTGAGTCACGGTGGTTTAGGTAAACGTATAGTCAGTTACATATTTTTTTATTCCTGTCTTAACTGCCCATGAAGGCAAGGGGTTATCAAAGACCTTGCGGTTTCTGTTTCTTGTCTAAACAGTATCAGTTTCGCTCTTTGTTTATAGTCCCAGCTGGTACTCCTGTGATTTTAGTCACTCTGTGGCTGGTGTACCATTTAAGCACTAATCAGATATGACTTTTTCCTCTTACACCTCACAACATTTGCTCAACTTTCAAACTGTGCTGGAGACAGAGCCATAATATCCCAGGTGGGGTTTCCCATTCAATGAAATGTCTGCACTTTAAAGATTACTACACTGACTACCCATACATCCAACCCTTACACACAAACACACACAAAGGCATTTCAATTATACTGTATACTATTTATTCTACTACGAGACCAATTCACTACCCACTATATATATACAGTCAAATTAGATCATTATTTTGTAAATACAGTCCATTATTACATCATACTACCTCTATTACTTGCTATTTTATTCTTATCAATAGCTAGGTTTCCATCCAATTTGCGACAGATTTTCATGCAAATACTCTCGAATCCGGATAAAGAAAATATGCACGTTTTCCCACCAGTGGTGTGTTTCCACCAAATTGACTTTTTGCTAATAACAATCAGTGTGTGATGAAATGTAATTGAAAAATGTTATTTTTCACTCAAGTTTTCATGTACCGAACAAAAATCAAGTTCAATATGTTTCCATCGCACCATCCACAGATAGTATTGTCACAAAAACGGTTGCGTTAAGTGAATGTGCCTACTCTGGTCTTGACACGTGCTCTCTAGCTAACAGCTCGCAGATACAGTGCTGGTAGACTGCTGGTATAGTATACATAATGAGATTATGATGGATAATAGCGAGAACATTTTTATTTGTCAAATGGCTGTCAAGCATCGATCATCATGTCGATATCTTTTTAGAAAGGGGCATCAAGATCACAGTGCACTTTCACCACCCTGTGAAGTTCATCATAACTTATATCATCTGTAGCCTAATAAACTGCATAGTTTCCAGAGTCGTACTGGGGAGGCCCACACACCATATCGTGTTACTCCAAGTTTACTTTGATATGATGGTGATTATATCAATATTTGCGCATAAATGCGTTTCCGCCGCCATTTCTCACATAATTAATTTTAGACACAAAAAGATCCCACCATCGGCAATTATAAAATTGTACCAAACCTTCCTGTTTCCATCACACCTGTCGTAAAAAAACAAACATGTTTTATACGGTATGACTTTACTCGCAGAAAAACTGTGCATGGAAATGTGGCTATTGATATTGATCAATGTACTACATTGTTGAGGGAGCTAGCGCATAAGTATTTCACGGCACCTTTTACACCTGCTGTAAAATGTGTGTGTGATGAATAATTTGATTTAATAGGTGGCTTTGGCAGAACGCTGAGTGCTGGGATCGGAACGCATCGGCAACACATATTGTTCTATTGATTTTGACAAGTGTCATCTTTGGCATTCGTGACAATACATTTCATATGCTTGCTTCCCAGCAGGCATCTTTCCAACTGTTTGAAAAAGTATGGTTGAAAATCCCATATAATTTAAACGAGTGGCACATAACGCACACAACTACATTCCTTATCAATGTATATATTTTTACTGTAAGTGCAGGAAGAACAGTCTAACTGAGCCAAAGTGTTGTGATAATGTCAAAAGGTTTAAAAAAAAAGGTTGACCCTAGAATCTAGACCAAAATGTCTCTCTAAACACATTTCCACCCACATTCTTTATGCTAGTCATACGAGCCATCCAATCGTATGCGAGTTCTAAACATATTTTGATGCGAGTCATACAATTTTATAAATGCCGACAAATAATGTGGCATCAGAATCTGTTGCCAATTGGATGGAAACCTAACTACTGTGACTAAAGAAGTGATAAAAGTGATAAAACCCTCATCCCTCAGACAGTGTCAGAATCTCAGCATGTGGTACTGTATGTCAGTGTAGGGACCTTCAGATACGAATATATACCCCATAAAAGCTGGCATGCTCCAATGTGCCACCAAGTTGACCCAAAGGAGACATTTGACTTAATGTAGGCCTACTCCCAGGAAAAAGTGAACTTGAGTCTTAGTTTTTTAAATGAATAATAGGTATCAGAGTACAGTCTATAATGCCTACTCCAGTTGTCTGTACAGTATATATAAACAACATATTGTGACTTCAATCTACCTTAAATCATTAGGGAAATAAGATGTGAGTTTTGTCTCTGAAGCCATGTGATTCAGGAGATATAATGTTACATGGCAAATACCAGGCCCTCTGCACTGCAACACTTGAAACCCTAATGCTTGATCCATCAATATTTTCACTAGTTTAAGGCTTGAAATAAGGATGTCCATTTTGAGAGCTGAATGGGGTTATAGAGGAAAGAAGACATTTATGGCCTAAGACGGTAAACAACCACAGATGGAACAACATTTCACCACACAGCGACAAGGATAGATACAACCTGTTTACTGTACTGGCTATGCCAATATAGAATATTCCACAGGTCTATTCCAAAGAAGCGAAGATCTTTTTCACATCTAATTCACTGCTGACTTATGTTGCTTTATGCAAGGGTAATGCCAGTGACAGGCCAGAAAAACAACTAAACTGAGCTTGCTGACGTCAGCCCTTGAAAAGACTGGTGTCTTCATCATCTTCGTTCCAAATCTAAAGATGGCATATTCAGAAAATAATTAAGTTTGACATTAAGTAGCCATCTGAGGTCTTTAAAGAAACTATGCACAAGGAAGTTGAAGAACAAAGATCTTAAACATAACTGTATAGACCATTTTTACTTTGCAATTTGATTCTGCAGGTAAGAGAGAGGGCAGTGTTTAACCTTAGTTTCATGCAATGTGTTTTTAAGGCTTCCTGGAAGAAAACAGCTTTTTAATCTAAATATATATATATTTTTAAATCTAAGTCTGCCCCTGAACTACAAATGACAGTTTGATAAATACCTTCAAGCCAGGAATTGACAGGGATTTGTCACCTTTAAAATGTTGTCTCTATATAATGGATAAATAAAGCTATATTCTACTGTAAACCTTGACCTTTCTGGTATGGCTTAGTTTTGTGACCCTGTTGCATGGAAGAGTAATTGGGGTTACATATGGGGCTGTGTGTTAAGACAGAAATAGGTCAAAGAGAATGAGGCCCCCCCAGGTATAATGGAATTGCCCGCAGACTCCAGACAATATCTTACAAGACAGCGCAGCCGACTTGGTAAAGAAGAAATAATGCCTCTTTATAATGTCAAGATATCATGACATATCATAAGCCTGTGCCTTACGATAGTTTTCAAAAACTGTTCCTTCTCCACTGGCCAGGCTCCAAACCACCAAAACAAACATAAGTCTTACAGGGAGAAGTTTTGCACATTCTTATTTATCTGAATTTAATATTAAAAAAATACAGTATTCTTTTTGTTAAATATTTTTGACAGAGTGCCAAAAAGAAAATGAGGAAAGTACACACCATATAAATAATGAGTTTTCATCATTGGTCCTCTAAATACAAACACTACTTGAATGAACAGACTCAAGAAAATGAATTAAATAAAATCTATTTTCAAGGAACTGTGCAGACAAATATTGAGTTTGCTGCATATAGACTGAAGGGACAAGACCATTGAAACAATCAGTGTCGTACCACTATGGCTATTGCCTGTTGACGAATATACAGTACAATTGGATCCACAAGTTTATAGACTAAATAAAATTGCATCCATTTACTGCTCACTCAAAGTTGTCGTCAATTCTGTTTGAGTAACATTAGAGAATAGATTTGGTTTCTGTTGAAATACTGCAGAAAATATTGATTATTTTTGTTTTGTTGCAAATGCACATATACAGTGTATTCGGAAAGTATTCAGACCCCTTTACTTTTTCCACAATTTGTTACGTTACAGCCCTGTTCTAAAATGTATTAAATCGTTTCCCCCCCTCAATCTACACACAATACCCAATAATGACAAAGCAAAAACAGTTTAGAATTTTTTTGCAAATATATAAAAAAAAAAAATGGAAATATCAAATTTACATACAAGAAATCAGACCTCTTGCTATGAGACTCAAAATTGAGCTCAGGTGCATCCTGTTGAGATGTTTCTACAACTTGGAGTCCAACTGTGGTAAATAAAATTGAATGGACATGATTTGGAAAGGCACACACCTGTCTATATAAGGTCCCACAGTTAGTGCATATCAAAGCAAAAACCAAGCCATGTGGTCGAAGTAATTGTCTGTAGAGCCCCGCGACAGGATTGTGTCGAGGCACAGATTTGGGGAAGGGTACTAAATAAATGTCTGCAGCATTGAAGGTCCCCAAGAACAAAATGGCCTCCATACTTAAATGGAAGAAGTTTGGAACCACCAAGTCTCTTTCTGGAGCTGGCTGCCAGTCCAAATTGAGCAATCGGGGGAGAAGGGCCTTGGACAGGGAGGTGACCAAAAACCCGATGATGACTCTGACAGAGCTCCAGAGTTCCTCTGTGGAGATGAGAGAACCTCCCAGAAGGATAACCATCTCTGCAGCACTCCACCAATCAGGCCTTTATGGTAGAGTGGACAGACAGAAGCCACTCCTCAGTAAAAGGCACATGACAGCCCACTTGGAGTTTGCCAAAAGGCACCTTAAAGGACTCTCAGACCATGAGAAACAAGATTCTCTGGTCTGATGAAACCAAGATTGAACTCATTGGCCAGAATGCCAAGCATCACGTCTGAAGGAAACCTGGCACCATCCCTAAGGGGAAACATGGTGGTGGCAATACCATGCTGCAGGGATGTTTTACAGCTGCAGGGACTGGGAGACTAGTCAGGTTTGAGAGAAAGATGAACTGAGCAATGTACAGAGAGATCCTTGATGAAAACTGGCTCCAGAGCGCTCAGGAATTCAGACTGGGGTTAAGGTTCACCTTCCAACATGACAATGACCCTAAGCACACAGCCAAGACAACGCAGGAGTGGCGTCGGTACAAGTCCCTGAATGTCCTTGAGTGGCCCAGCCAGAGCCCGGACTTGAACCTGATCAAACATCTCTGGAGAGACCTAAAAATAACTGTGCAGTGAGATTCCCCATGCTACCTGACAGAGCTTGAGAGGATCTGCAGGGAAGAATACAGGTGTGCCAAGCATGTAGCATCATACCCAAGAAGACTCCAGGCTGAAATGTCTGCCAAAGATGATTCAACAAAGTACAGAGTAAAGGGTCTGAATACTTATGTAAATGTGATAATTCCTGTTTTTGCTTTGGTCATTCATTTAATCCATTTCAGAATAAGTCTAACGTAACAAAATGGGGAAAAAGTCAAGGGGTCTGAGTGATGACAAGATTGCAAAAAGAATGAGCTGAGCCCACTACATTACCCATAGTCTTGATTATAGACATGTAGTCTTCTACAATTGCAGAAAGCATTTTCTGAAATCGTTCCCTCTGTATATTTATGACTAAAATGCTGAAAGTGGAAGTGAACTGAACAACAATGACTGTATGTGTTCCAAGATGATTAAATAAACATGTATCAATTATATACATAAAAACAACAGACAAGTCGTTACTGAAATCATGTTTTCCACAAATAAAAAAAGCAGGAAATTCTGAACACTTACAGTTGAAGTCTGAAGTTTACATACACCTTAGTCAAATGGATTTAAACTCAGTTTTTCACAATTCATGACATTTAATCCTAGTAGAAAATCCCTGTCTTAAATCAGTTAGGATCACCACTTTATTTTAAGAATGTGAAATGTCAGAATAATAGTAGAGAGAAGAATTTATTTCAGCTTTTATTGTTTATCACATTCCCAGTGGGGAATGTACTCAATTAGTATTTGGTAGCATTGCCTTTAAATTGTTTAACTTGGGTCAAACTTTTCGGGTAGCCTTCCACAAGCTTCCCACATTAAGTTGGGGGGATTTTGGCCCATTCCTCCTGACAGAGCTAGTGTAACTGAGTCAGGTTTGTAGGCCTCCTTGATCGCACACACTTTTTTAGTTCTACCCACAAATGTTCTATGGGATTGAGGTCAGGGCTTTGTGATGGTCACTCCAATATCTTGACTTTGTTGTACTTAAGCAATTTTGCCACAACTTTGGAAGTATGCTTAGTGTCATTGTCCATTTGGAAGACCCATTTGCCAAGACCCATTCAAGATATCCACATAATTTTCCATCCTCATGACACCATCTATTTTGTTTAGTTCACCAGTCCCTCATGCAGCAAAGCACACCCACAACATGATGCTGCTACCCCCATGCTTCACAGTTGGGATGGTGTTCTTTGGCTTGCAAGCCTCCCGCTTTTCCTCCAAACATAACAATGGTCATTCTCTAGGACAGAACGCGTCTCTTTCCTGAGCGGTATGATGGCTGCGCGGTCGCATATACTTGCGTACTATTGTTTGTACAGATCAACGTGGTACCTTCAGGTGTTTGGAAATTGCTCTCAAGGATGAACCAGACTTGTGGAGGTCTACAAAGTTTTTGTTGACATCTTGGCTGATTTCTTTTGATTTTCCCATGATGTCAAGCAAAGAGGCACTGAGTTTAAAGGTAGGCCTTGAAATACATCCACAGGTACACCTCCAATTGACTCAGATTTCAATTAGCCTATCAGAAGCCATGACATAATTTTCTGGAATTTTCCAAGCAGTTTAAAGGCACAGTCAACTTAGTGCATATAAACTTCTGACCCACTGGAATTGTGATACAGTGAATTATAAGTGAAATAATCTGTCTGTAAACAATTGTTGGTAAAATGACTTGTGTCATGCATAAAGTAGACGTCCCAACCGACTTGCCAAAACTATAGTTTGTTAACAATAAATTTGTGGAGTGGTTTATTTATTTATTTTATTTAGCCTTTATTTAACCAGGTAGGCAAGTTGAGAACAAGTTCTCATTTACAATTGCGACCTGGCCAAGCTAAAGCAAAGCAGTTCGACACATATAACAACACAGAGTTACACATGGAGTAAAACAAACATATAGTCAATAATACAGTAGAATCAAGTCTATATACAATGTGAGCAAATGAGGTGAGATAAGGGAGGTAAAGGCAAAAAAAAGGCCATGGTGGCAAAGTAAATACAATATAGCAAGTAAAACACTGGAATGGTAAATTTGCAGTGGAAGAATGTGCAAAGTAGAAATAAAATTAATGGGGTGCAAAGGAGCAAAATAAATAAATTAATAAATTAAAATAAAAACAGTAGAGAAGGAGGTAGTTGTTTGGGCTAAATTATAGGTGTGCTATGTACAGGTGCAGTAATCTGTGAGCTGCTCTGACAGCTGGTGCTTAAAGCTAGTGAGGGAGATAAGTGTTTCCAGTTTCAGAGATTTTTGTAGTTTGTTCCAGTCATTGGCAGCAGTGAACTGGAAGGAGAGGTGGCCAAAGAAAGAATTGGTTTTGGGGGTGACCAGAGAGACATACCTGCTGGAGTGCGTGCTACAGGTGGGTGATGCTATGGTGACCAGCGAGCTGAGATAAGGGGGGGACTTTACCTAGCAAGGTCTTGTAGATGACATGGAGCCAGTGGGTTTGGCGACGAGTATGAAGTGAGGGCCAGCCAACGAGAGCGTACAGGTCGCAATGGTGGGTAGTATATGGGGCTTTGGTGACAAAACGGATGGCACTGTGATAGACTGCATCCAATTTGTTGAGTAGGGTATTGGAGGCTATTTGAAAAACGAGTTTTAAATTAACAAACTAAGTGTATGTAAACTTCCGATTTCAACTGTATGTATGTGGAAGGACATGCATTTAGTACATTAACCTTAACCTGGGATTGTTAAGATTAAGAAAGTTGAATGTGAGATACAATAGCCTACTGCAGAAAAATATGCCACAAGCTGTGTTTTTCAAAAGATTATGATGTATATTTTGGGCCATTTGTGGGGG
Source organism: Oncorhynchus kisutch (assembly GCF_002021735.2). Taxonomy (NCBI): domain Eukaryota; kingdom Metazoa; phylum Chordata; class Actinopteri; order Salmoniformes; family Salmonidae; genus Oncorhynchus; species Oncorhynchus kisutch. The sequence goes on along the minus strand of NC_034200.2, from coordinate 13,701,293 downwards.
TTGAGGTGTTCAAATATGAAGACAGACAAAGAATCATTCAATACACACAGCTAGGCCATTATAGTCGGAAATATAAATGTAAGGAAATATAACATACATTGACTATAGGAACACTTTATATTAGTGTTAAATGCATGTATTGCTTGTAAGAACAATGCTTGTTTTCTTGTGAAGAAAAATCTGCTCCCCTAAACCTTAAACTGTTAAGAATAAAAGGTTAATAGCGGCTTCCTCATTCTGAAGATTTAGAGTATCCATTGTGCTTTCTGCTCAGCTATCGGTGTGAATAACCGACAACCCAACAGACACAAGGGAACTTTTTTTATATCTCACCGTTGCTTTTCATTTCATGGCAAATTGCACTTGATGGATTTTCAAAAACGTAGGTCATTTCGGGATAAGTCCAGCCACCAAACCATTAAATCATTTTTAATGCTGGGGGAGAAAAAGGAAAACACTGTATATTATTGACACAAAAGTCCTATGTCCACTTTCAGACGTCCAACTCCAGTTTCTGTGATTTGCCTGTCAACACCAAACTCCTGATCAGTAGGCGTTTTGATTGAAAACGTGCTTCAGATCAATTTCCTGAATGCTTAAGTAAGTCTAGTAATAATCCTCCTTCTGTTGGTTAGTAAATAACTGAGGATGGGATTCTTGGTTTAACGTAAAGTGAGACTTTCCGCTCCAGATCACACTTCGTCACATAGATGATAAATAATATACAGATAATATTTACCCTGTTGCACCCGTAAAGCGCCTGAATTATGGGAATACAGGTATATGTTTGTTTTTTGTACTTGTTTTGGTCATTTGCCCTTCTTTACACCAGAGCCTAACATTTCCTTCCTTGTTGTTGGCTTATTTTCAAAATGCGATCCCAAGGGCTTTTTTGACTTTCCCTCCACACTTAAAAAAAAGAGAAAAAAAAGAGGGATCTTGTAAATTATAGCTCCGCTGAATCTTGTTTTTAATGGCCTGTCCACTATCTGGGAAAAAAACATGAATATGTTACTTTTGACATATTGCACCGCATGAATGTTTTAGCGTACGTGAGTTCCTGGATATTATAAACTCTATGAGTCAGTGCCACTCCTCTTCAACTGTGCAATTTGCATTTGATGATAAAAACCACAGACCACAAAACTGGTTGTCCTTTGGAAATGCTCTGCAAACCACATTCTGACTTAAAGCAGCATTCAGCTCCTAATTATACCCTGGCCTGGCCAGATATGCCTGAAGAACAGCACTTTTGTCCCTGATGGAAACATTGTGTGTGCTGCAGCAGAGCCTTACATAGCATGGGACCATGTGACCAGAAGAGTTCTGTCTGTGTGTTGTCTCTAATTGGAAATTGAGCACTTACAGTGGGGCAAAAAAGTATTTAGTCAGCCACCAATTGTGCAAGTTCTCCCACTTAAAAAGATGAGAGAGAGGCCTGTAATTTATCATCATAGGTACACTTCAACTATGACAGACAAAATGAGAAGAAAAAAAATCCAGAAAATCACATTGTAGGATTTTTAATGAATTTATTTGCAAATGATGGTGGAAAATAAGTATTTGGTCACCTACAAACAAGCAAGATTTCTGGCTCTCACAGACCTGTAACTTCTTCTTTAAGAGGCTCCTCTGTCCTCCACTCGCTACCTGTATTAATGGCACCTGTTTGAACTTGTTATCAGTATAAAAGACACCTGTCCACAACCTCAAACAGTCACACTCCAAACTCCACTATGGCCAAGACCAAAGAGATGTCAAAGGACACCAGAAACAAAATTGTAGACCTGCACCAGGCTGGGAAGACTGAATCTGCAATAGGTAAGCAGCTTGGTTTGAAGAAATCAACTGTGGGAGCAATTATTAGGAAATGGAAGACATACAAGACCACTGATAATCTCCCTCGATCTGGGGCTCCACACAAGATCTCACCCCGTGGGGTCAAAATGATCACAAGAACGGTGAGCAAAAATCCCAGAACCACACGGGGGGACCTAGTGAATGACCTGCAGAGAGCTGGGACCAAAGTAACAAAACCTACCATCAGTAACACACTACGCCGCCAGGGACTCAAATCCTGCAGTGCCAGACGTGTCCCCCTGCTTAAGCCAGTACATGTCCAGGCCCGTCTGAAGTTTGCTAGAGAGCATTTGGATGATGCAGAAGAAGATTGTGAGAATGTCATATGGTCAGATGAAACCAAAATATACCTTTTTGGTAAAAACTCAACTCGTCGTGTTTGGAGGACAAAGAATGCTGAGTCGCATCCAAAGAACACCATACCTACTGTGAAGCATGGGGCTGGAAACATCATGTTTGGGGCTGTTTTTCTGCAAAGGGACCAGGACGACTGATCCGTGTAAAGGAAAGAATGAATGGGGCCATGTATCGTGAGATTTTGAGTGAAAACCTCCTTCCATCAGCAAGGGCATTGAAGATGAAACGTTGCTGGGTCTTTCAGCATGACAATGATCCCAAACACATCGCCCGGGCAACGAAAGAGTGGCTTCGTAAGAAGCATTTCAAGGTCCTGGAGTGGCCTAGCCAGTCTCCAGATCTCAACCCCATAGAAAATCTTTGGAGGGAGTTGAAAGTCCGTGTTGCCCAGCAACAGACCCAAAACATCACTGCTCTAGAGGAGATCTGCATGGAGGAATGGGCCAAAATACCAGCAACAGTGTGTGAAAACCTTGTGAAGACTTACAGAAAACGTTTGACCTCTGTCATTGCCAACAAAGGGTATATAACAAAGTATTGAGATAAGTATTTGGTCAAGAACAAAAGTTTATTTTCCACCATAATTTGCAAATAAATAAATTTTAAATCCTACAATGTGATTTTCTGGATTTTTTTTCTTCTCATTTTGTCTGTCATAGCTGAAGTGTACCTATGATGAAAATTACAGGCCTCTCTCATCTTTTTAAGTGGGAGAACTTGCACAATTGGTGGCTGACTAAATACTTTTTTGCCCCACTGTATTATTTTAAAGTTATGTAAGTGCTTTGGCCTTTAATACAGAGTGTGTATGAGTTCTCTGTCTCACTGTCACTAAAGCAATACCAGCCAGGATGACAGCATTTTAATTTATCAAAAGCTTTATAAACTACTAAATGGTTATATAACTCTTAAAGACACCAGACATTTCATAATATCCTAATGGACATTTCAGATATGACTAACATGGGAAGGGATGGATGGAGGGTGGAGGTGGCCAGCATGATAATAGGTTATATTTACATGCCTCTAGGGAATGCAGTATATGCACAGTATGTTGTTAAGGGAAGTGGTTCTTTTGACATACACATGCCAGATTATCTAGATTATGGATTAAATATGTATTTTTTAAAATTCTCCTAAGAGGTTTCTATTTTGAGATACTGCAACAGAACCTGTTCGTTTTACTCTTGATACTGTGACACTTTAATCAAATCAAATCTTATTGGTCACATACACGTGTTCAGCAGATGTTATTGCGGGTGTAGCGAAATGCTTGTGTTTTTAGCTCCAACAGTGCACAAATATCTAATAAGTAATATCTAACAATTTCACAGCAATACAATTCTAAGTAGAGGAATGGAATTAAGAATATATACATATTTGGATGAGCAATGTCAGAGCGGCATAGACCAATATACAGTAGAATAGAATAAAATATGATTATTTTTTCAGATCACACAGCTGAGTGTAACTTCTGATATAAATTAGACACAGTAACCCGTCAACTCATAAGGCAACCTTCAAATTACATTGTTCATACAGGTTAGTGTGTTATCTATTCCATGCAAATATTCATTATTTAAAAATCATGAACACTGTGTGAAAGATACATAAAAATGAAATACATTTTAAAAACGCTAGACTCCATTACTATGCAATTAAGCAAATGTAGTGTTGGGGTAACGCGTTACAAAAGTAACGCATTACGTAATCTGATCACTTTTATGAGTAGTTGAGTAAAGTAATGTGCGACTTTTTAAAATTGGGTAACATTACGTTCTCAAACAACGTGTGCGTTACTTTCAGAACCGTATCACTACCGGGCGCGTGTTTCCATTAGCCGATCTCGACTTGCGTCCTCATTTAGTTTTTGAGCGAGTGGAGGAAGGCTGTTGGGGAAATGTCATGGTACTGTAGCTGCAGTCCATAGAAACATATAGAGGGCGCACCTCTGACCTTTGCCATTGATCGCTTCTGACAGCAAAGCCCATAGAGAGAATTTCCCATCTAGTGGCACGTACAGTATATACACATCTTAATGGGTCCGTGTATCTGCGGTCTATAACCAGAACTAAGGGTTTGAGAGAAGACTTTGATTGAAAAGATAGGAAATCTGTACAGATGTTTAGCTTACAGTATACACATTGAGTATACAAAATATAAAGAACACCTGCTCTTTCCATGACAGACTGACCAGGTGAAAGCTATGATCCCTTATGGATGTCACTTGTAAAGAAAATAGTCGATATCCGCGTGGAATCTAATCTCAAAGAAATCGGTCAATTTAAGATAGAGATATCAGTTTTCTGGCATTGGATGCATCTCAATCCACCACATCAGCCAATTTTCTTAAATTGATTTTTTATTTCACCTTTATTTAACCAGGTAGGCTAGTTGAGAACAAGTTCTCATTTGCAACTGCGAACTGGCCAAGATAAAGCATAGCAGTGTGAACAGACAACACAGAGTTACACATGGAGTAAACAATTAACAAGTCAATAACACAGTAGAAAAAAAGAGTCTATATACATTGTGTGCAAAAGGCATGAGGAGGTAGGCGAATAATTACAATTTTGTAATGATAAATGATCAGATGGTCATGTACAGGTAGAGATATTGGTGTGCAAAATAGCAGAAAAGTAAATAAATAAAAACAGTAAGGGGATGAGGTAGGTAAAATTGGGTGGGCTATTTACCAATAGACTATGTACAGCAGCAGCGATCGGTTAGCTGCTCAGATAGCAGATGTTTGAAGTTGGTGAGGGAGATAAAAGTCTCCAACTTCAGCGATTTTTGCAATTCTCTAGCTCTGTCACCTTTTCACTGCAGATGTCGCACTTCCGCATCTGCAGTGAAAAGGTGACAGAGCTAGAGCGATGTTTGTCAGACCATGAGACAGCCTGAAAATTAAAATAAATAAATAATCGGTCCTCTCACATAATCGTCTGTAGCGTCCGAATAGTTTTGCTTAAAAAACTAACTATAATGCACACAGGCCTCACAAGACACGTCCCACGGTACCCGTTGAAAAAAAGGAATGGAAGTGTGCATGGTGACCATTTACTGACAAAAACAAGGGGTTAAACACATGTAAAAAATCTTTCTTATATCTCTCATATATAGAACAGACACTTCAGAACAAACTTCCCTTTTCATTTTTTGGGGGGGACTATCTGTTGTTCCATGTAGTGAATCTATTATTCAATGCGTTTGTAATGGCTAATAGCAGTAAGGCTCATCAATTAATTTTTTTTTAGATTTACACTACATCGCAAAAAACATGTGGACACCTGCTGGTCAAACAACTCATTTCAAAATCATGGGCATTAATATGGAGTTGGTCCTCCCTTTGCTGCTACAACAGCATCCACTCTTCTGGGAAGGCTTTCAACTAGATGTTGGAACATTGCTGCGGAGACTTGCTTCCATTCAGCCACAAGAGCATTAGAGGTCAGTCACTGATATTGGGCGATTAGGCCTGGCTCGCAGTCAGCGTTACAATTCATCACAAAGGTGTTCGATGGGGTTGAGGTCTCTGTGCAGGCCAGTCAAGTTCTTCCACACCGATCTCAACAAACCATTTCTGTATGGACCTTGCTTTGTGCACGGGGGCATTGTCATGCTGAAACAGGAAAGGGCCTTCCCCAAACTGTTGCCACAAAGCTGGAACACAGAGTCGTCTAGAATGTCATTGCAATCTCTAGCGTTAAGATTTCCCTTCACTGGAACTAAGGGGCCTAGCCTGAACCATGAAAAACAGCCCCAGACAATTATTCCTCATCCACCAAACTTTAGTTGGCACTATGCATTCGGGCAGGTAGCGTTCTCCTGGCATCCGCCAAAATCCAGATTCGTCCGTCGGACTGCCAGATGGTGAAGCGTGACTCATCACTCTCGAGAACAGATTTGCTCTAGAGTCCAATGGCGGTGCGCTTTACACCACTCAGGCCGACACTCGACATTGCGCATGGTGATCGTAGGTTTGATTGCGGCTGCTCTGCCATAGAAACCCATTTCATGAAGCTCCCGACAAACATTTCTTGTGCTGACATTACTTCCAGAGGCAGTTTGGAACTGACGATTTTTACACGCTATGCACTTCAGCACACAGCGGTCCCGTTCTGTGAGCTTGTGTGACCTACTACTTCACGGCTGAGTCGTTGTTGCTCCTAGACACTGCCACTTCACAATAACAGCACTTACACTTGATTGGGGTAGCTCTAGCAGGGCAGAAATTTGACAGACTGACTTGTTGGAAAGACTGTGACCTTCTAAAAACAATTCCATATAACCTAGTGGAACCCCCCCCAACCCCGGCATAGACTGGGCTTAGAATGTTATGGGTTAAATCCACTTCAATTCGTGTAGAGGAGACAGGTTAAAGAAATATTTTTCTTGACTCTTGAGACATGGATTGTATACGTGTGCCATTCAGAGGGTGAACGGCCAAGTCAAAATATTTAAGTGCCTTTGAATGGGGTATGGTGGTGGGTGCCAGGCGCACCGTTTTGTGTCAAGAACTGCAACACCCTGACGAATTGTGGCTGTTCTGAGGGTTAAAGGGGTGGGGGGCAACTCAATATTAGGATGGCATTCCTAATGTTTGGTATAGTCAGTGTATATGGCTAATTAAGCAGCCCAGAAACTAGTGATCAAACCTGAGTTAGGCTACTTACTATCTTTGGTAGAGCACGAGTGGCTTGCCTTGCTCCCTACGACAGTCAGACAAACAGTGAGATCCCCCCCCCCCCATTTTCATTAAAGTAACACAAAGTAATATAACATGTTGCTTTCAAAGGCAAAATAATATTGTGATGTAATGTGCTACTTATTTTAAATGGAATGAGTAATAAGTCATATGTAATGTATATAACAGGGAAAAGAGACTATTGTGGACCAAACTCATTGAATCGCTTGCACATAGCCATAACCTTATTGTGAAAAAAGACTAGGTGAGTCAGGAAGCCAGACGCAACAATATTTACCATGGATGGACTGCAAATGTGTTCTAATGGATTCATAAATTTTTAAAAGTTAGTTACGTAAAAAAAAAAAGACAAATAACACATCAAGAGGGGAAGGAAGACTCCTGAAATGTCTAAAAGCTTTCCACAGGTACTGTTTTTTTTTACCTAATAAAAAATACCATAAATGAATGATGACAGTGAATGAAAGTTTAGTGCCAGGACAAGGGAGCTCAAAAGGTTCACCACAATCCACTTAAAAAATAGTCCACAATGTGACCAATCAACATTCTGCTGCTAGCTAAGTCTAATTCAATAGGTTTTGTACTGTACGTGGGGCAAAACACATTAACATCCCATTATCATTCCAGGTTAGTCTCTTAGTTGTGATTGGTTTGTCTTCAACCCAATGGATTGAATGAGAGGGTTGCTGCTTTGTTTAAACAGACACTGTACAGTAGTTTGTCGCACTTCGGCATCTCATGTATAGCCTCTCTCTACTCTGTCACACCCTGATCTGTTTCACCTGTCTTTGTGATTGTCTCCATCCCCCTCCAGGTGTTTCCCATCTTCCCCATTATCCCCTGTGTATTTATACCTGTGTTCTCTGTTGTTCTTTTGCCAGTTTGTCTTGTTTGTCAAATAAACCAGCATTTTAATTATCAGCTCCTGCTTTTCCCAGTCTCTCTTTTTCCTCGCCCTGCTGGTTTTTACCCTTGCCTGTCCTGACTCTGAGCCTGCCTGACCACTCTGCCTGACCCTGAGCCCGCCTGCACCTGTGCCCCACCTCTGGATAATTGACCTCTGCATATCCTGACCCCGCCTGCCATCTGGTACCGTTGCCCCACCTCTGGTTTACTGACCTCTGCCTGCCTTGACTGGTCTATAGCCTGCCCCTGTTGGATTATTAAACCATTGTTAATTCAACGTTGTCTGCATCTGGGTCTTACCTTCATACCTGGTAACCTCTACCGCTCTGAAAGTTATTCTGAAAGATTTGTCAGCATTGTTACTACAATAGAGGGTTGTCGTGCCAGATACTACAATAGAGGTGTCTCAGGCAGCGCCGCAACACCTTTTAGAAGACTAAATGTCATCCAGTGTCGACCCTTTAACCATATGAAAAGGCCTCCAACGACCATGGCAACTGAGCGGAATCATAGTGATTACTCACGCTTGTCGTTTTTAGTGGGGATTTTACGCATTTCTAGGATGCCTGTTTTTAAAAGCTTGGTAACACTTTCAATTGTTAAAGCCAACAATTATAAAGAATTTTCTACGTAGAGATATAATAGTATAAGCCTCATAATTATACATTATAAAGGCCTCTAAATGGGGCGACAGGTAGCCTAGTGGTTAGAGTGTTGGACTTGTAATCAAAAAGGTTGCAAGATCAAATCCCTGAGCTGAAAAGGTAAAAATGTGTCGTTCTGCAGTTAACCCACTGTTCCTGAGGCGTCATTGAAAATGATAAGAAACAATTAACTGACTTGCTTAGTTAAATAAAGTTTTTTTTTAAATGCCTCGAACAAGTAATAATGTTCTGACCTCTCAGTGTTAAGTAAAGTGTTGTTAAAGTGATCCAAAAGTTTGTTTTGACCGTTCTTTGGGCAGTCCGTGTTTATAAAAGATGGTTCAGACAGCATGTGTGGTCAGGTAGGATTAACCAGAGGAAGAACACTGTAGGACATTCTAAAATGTTAAGCTATTTTCCCCCTGAGAGCATTAGGTTATGCTCCAGAGAAGATTCCAGATGAATGAACAACTACCTACAGTACATTAAGGTTGATTTAATTCAAGCATGCTTTTTCAGTTCATATTTATTCGAACATTCCTCAGAATGTGTTATCTTTGTTCATGCTTCTCAGAATACATGGATTGCACGTCCAAAAGTAGAATCCAGGATAGAAAAATGTAAATATATTGGCAGTGCCACCATAGGCTGAGCTAGTACTAAAATGGCACCCGAAACTAAAATAATATAGTAACATTTTTGCACATACAAAAGTTTGCTGGCAATCAACTTTGCCCCCCTATTATGTATTTTGTGCTAAACACATTACTAACGGTCTGTGTGGAATATTTGATTAGAGATAACCCACAAAACCCAACAGAGCGATACCAAATTGCCCAAGCCCATAATGGAGAAAAATGACTGTGTTGATTTGCACCATCCATCTTTATCCTCCACAATCCTCACATGAAACTGTCTTGATTCATATGTCATGTTGTAGACTTCTTCACCATCACCATATCTTTCTCTGAATGGGCCAAGTACATGGCACAATCAATTCCCTGAAACGGTTTGACGCCCCGACCCTTGCATGAAAAATTGGGAATTTGCACAGTCATAGAAGTGCCCAACCTCCAGCAAAGGAGCAGAGTAGGATCAGGCGTTTGTGTAATGCCCCTAATCGTGACGGCCTGCATCGCATATTGGAGGATAATCGGCGTCTGCTTAATTATCCGAGGTGTCTCTTGTTCCCCAAACATCCCGCCCTTCTGATTTGATTTGTTGAAGGGTCTTTTCCAAGTGAACCTTGATGGCAAGGTCAAATGGAGCCTGGAGTGCTTGCAGAGGAGCTGTGCTACATCCACTAAAACTGAGGAGCCAAATCAAAAAAAGGGTTTACTTATGTGAAAGCTCAAATTGAGAAAGAGCGCAAAGCTCAGCAGGACATGTTCCTTCAGTTGTCTGTTTTATGAAATGTTTCCCCTTTACTTTATCAGGGAGTCATACTTAGACCAAGGTTTCTTTTACAGATGAGCCCTGAATGACAGAAAATACACATCAAAATATACAAAATGCAAGCAGAAAGAAACAACAACACAGTCATAAGAAACAAACACGTTCGTCAGTAATACGGTCCTCAAATCAGCTTTCTGAATTTGCCCTAGAGGCACCAGAACGTAAAATGAGAGAACATTTTGAAGAATGTTCGACAAATAAGATGCAAGAGACTAAAAGTTGATTTACCTCAAATCAGTAAAGACAAGAGGAATTTCCAGAGTTAACCATCCCAGTATCTGTTTATTCTGTGGTAACTCGTATACATCTAAAGTTTTGTAAAGATGTTAAGTACAGTGGGACTTTTTGTAAAGGGCTTTATAAATGAAAACGTAGCAATATATCAACCGACGTGACATCAAAAGAGGGCCAACCAACTTTCTGGTATTCCGCCCGTAATCAAGCTCAGTGTGCTATGATCAATTCGATTTCTGATATTTGACCCTTTAATAGATGCTGACCATGGAGAGTAAACACAATGGGGTTCAATGCTACAATTAGAGATGCATTGCATCAGGTGTTAATTAAATCGTCAGTATAGGCCAAAAGTCATTTTTATAGCCTATATTCTATGTCAATATTGTACTAAATGACCAGCCACCAGTGCACTTATCGTATCGGCCCAGATTTTCCTTATTGATGCATCCATGGTTAAAACTGGAATGTATTTGTGATACATTTAGCAAACTGCAGATAATCACCTGTTAAGTCCTATGCTCTTGTTGAAGCAAAATGAAGGGCATTTTATCTCAAGAATAAGATAAACAACCAGGGTGGCATGTAAGCTCTACAGAGACAAGTAACTCAAATTTGCATATGTTGCATCAGCCCAATGGCATTACTAGAGGGGCCAGCAAAAATAGCTTGGCTATAAGGAGAAAGCATGGAGTTACTAAACATTATAGAAAACAACATTTCAGACATGCTATCAAAACGATAACACTCAAACTATTTCATGCCTTCGATAAATCTTCATGGGATAATATCTCCCTTAAAGGCCAGAAAACTGAGTGCAACGGGCTGTCATGTTTTGACTTGACTGCAATAATTTATTCTCAAGTGCTGATCACACAGCACTGCAGCCATGCATTGAAACATGGAGGAGCTGTGATGGTGGGAAACAACCGACCATATAGAGGGAGAAGATGCATTGTCACCCAACTTGAGATGCATAACAAAGAAGACAGGACCATTAGTAGATTATTATCACTAGCCTACTGGTAAATAAAGAAATCGTCACAAGTAAATTTGTTGGCAGAGTTTCAAAAATCCTATTAAAATGTATAATTATTCATATTTATTCATTTTTATTTCAAATGAGAATTGATTCACAACATCAGGCGGCTGAAGAAATCCGTCATGGCCCCTAAGACCACACAAACTTCTACAGATGAACCATTGAGAGAATTCTGTCGGGATGCATCACCGCCTGGTGTGGCAACTGCACCACCCTCAACAGCATCGCTCTCCAGAGGGTGGTGTGGGCAGCCCAACGCATCACCGGGGGCATACTGCCTGCCTTCCAGGACATTTACAGAACTTGGCGTCAAAGGAAGGCCAAGAAGATCATTAAGGACCTCAGCCACTGTTCACTCTGCTACCATCTAGCAGACAGAGACAGTACAGGTGCATCAGAGCAGGGACAGAGAGACTGAGAAACAGCTACTATCACCAGGCCATCTGATGATCAGATCATCAGTAGCCAGCTACTCAGCCCTGCACCTTGAGGCTTTTGCCCAATGCACATGTATATAGTAATTGAATGCTGGTCACCTCAAATTTAATTCATATTATACTATATTAGGTTCCTCAGTCGAGCAGATGGTTCACACAGATTCAACCACATAGACCAGATTGCTTTTTCAATGCCTCGCAACGAAGGGCACCAATTGTTAGATGGGTAAAAAAAGCAGACATTGAATATCTATATGAGCATGTTGAAGTTATTATTTACACTTTGGATGATGCATCAACACACACAGTCACTACAAAGATACAGGCATCCTTCCTAACTCAGTTGCCGGAGAGGAAGGAAACAGATCAGGGATTTCACCATGAGGCCAATGATGACTTTAGAACCCTTACAGAGTTGAATGGCTGCGATAGGAGAAGACTGAGGATGGATCAACAACATTGTAGTTACTCCACAATATCAACTTAATTGATAGAGTGAAAAGGATGCAAGCCTGTACAGAATTTAAAAAAATCTAAACATGCATCCTGTTTGCAAAAATGCACTAAAGGAAAATTGCAAAAAATGTGGCAAAGAAATTAACTTTGTCTTGAAAACAAAGTGTTATGTTTGGAGCAAATCCAACACAACACATCACTGAGAACCACAAGCATGGTGGTGGCTGCATCACATTATGGCTGTGCTTGTCATGGGCAAGGAATAGGAAGGTTTTTGGGATAGAGATACATGGATTAAAGCACAGGCAAAATCCTACAGGAAAATTTGCTTCAGTCTGTTTTCCAACAGACACTGGGTGTCACGATCGTTATAAGGAGTAGACCAAGATGCAGATGCAGCATGGTATGTTTCCATCCTTTATTTTGGAATAGAAAACTTCAATGAACAAAACAACAAAGCGAACAAATGAAACGTGAGGATATAATAATGCCTCACAGGCAGCTATACATAGACAAGATCCCACAAAGCACAGTGGGAAAATGGCTACCTAAATATGATCCCCAATTAGAGACAATGATAAAACTGCAGCCTCTGATTGGGAACCATATCAGGCCAAAATAGATATACAATTCCCCTAGATAACCCACCCTAAATCACACCCCGACCCAACCAACATAGAGATTGAACAGCCCCCCCCCCCAAAGTTGCGGACTCCGACCGCAAAACCTGACTCAATAGGGGAGGGTCCGGGTGGGAATCTACCATCGGGGGCAGCTCCGGTGCGGGGCGCGTCGCCGGAGGAACCGGACCGCGGACCGTCGCCGGGGACTCCGGACTGGGAACCGTCGCCGGAAGCTCCGGACTGGGAACCGTCGCCGGAAGCTCCGGACTGGGAACTGTCGCCGGAAGCTCTGGACTGTGGAGGCACCCTGGAGGCCTGATGCGTGGGACCGGTACAGGTGGAACCGGGCTGATGACACGCACCTCAGGGCGAGTGCGGGGAGGAGGCACAGGACGTGCTGGACTGTGGAGGCGCACTGGAGGTTTGGAGCGTAGAGCTGGCAGAACGTGTCCTGGCTGGATGCTCACTTTAGCCCGGCAAGTGCGGGCGCTGGCACAGGACGCATTGGGCTGTGAAGGCACACTGGCAACACAAGTGTCACATGATCTGTCACATGATCTGAATGTATATACACCTGTTCTGATAGGCCCCAGAGTCTGCAACACCACTAAGCAAGGGGCACCACCAAGGTAGCGGCACCATGAAGACCAAGGAGCTCTCCAAACAGGTCAGGGACAAAGTTTTGGAGAAGTATAGATCAGGGATGGGTTAGAAAAAAATATCCAAAACTTTGAACATCCCACAGAGCAACATTAACTCCGTTATTCAAAAATTTAAAAAATATGTCACCACAACAAACGTGTCAAGAGATGGCCACCCACCAAAACTCACAGACCATGCAAGGAGGGCATTAATCAGAGAGGCAACAAAGATACCAAAGATAACACTGAAGGAGCTGCAAAGCTCCACAGCGGAGATTAGAGTATCTGTCCATAGGACCACTTTATGCCTACACTCCACAGAGCTGGGCTTACAGAAGTGTGGCCTGAAAAAAGCCATTGCTTAAAAAAAAAAGCAAACACGTTTGATGTTCGCCAAAAGGCATGTGGGAGACTCCCCAAACATATGGAAGAAAGTACTCTGGTCAGATGAGATTCAAACGGAGCTTTTTGGCCACCAAGGAAAATGCTATGTCTGCGCAAACCCAACACCTCGCTTCAGCCCGAGAACACCGTGGTAGCAGCATCATGCTGTGGGGATGTTTATCATGGGCAGGGACTGGGAAACTGTTCAGAATTGAAGCAATAATCGATGGCGCTAAATACAGGGAAATTATTGAAGGAAACCTGTTTCAGTCCTCCAGAGATTTGAGACTGGGACGGAGGTTCACCATCCAGCATGAAAAGTGGTTTAAGGGGAAACATTTAAATGTCTTGGAATAGCCTAGTCAAAGCCCAGACCTCAATCCAATTGAGAATCTGTGGTATGACTTAAAGATTGCTGTACAACATTGGAACCCATCCAACTTGAAGGAGCTGGAGCAGTTTGCCTTGAGGAATTGGCAAAAATCCCAGTGGCTTGATGTGCCAAGCTTATAGAGACATACCCCAAGAGACTTGCAGCTGTAATTGCTGCAAATGGTGGCTCTAACAGAGTATTGACTTTGGGTGGGTGAATAGTTATCCACGCTTAAGTTCTGTTTTTTTGCAGGCATGTTGTTTAATTTAAATGATACATACTCAACAAAAATCCATTTTAATTCCAGGTTGTAAGGCAACAAAATAGGAAAAATGCCAAGGGGGTGAATACTTTCGCAAACCACTGTAACGGCTTTCATCGGAAGAAGAGGAATAGTCAGACCAAAATGCAGCGGGATACGTGTTCATCTGTATTATAAAGGAACTACGAAAATAACAAAAAGCAAAACCCAAAACAGTCCTGCAAGGTGAAACAAACACTAAAACAGAAATACAAAAACCTAGACATACAAACATAGAATGCCCTCCCAAATCACACCCTGACCAAACAACAATAGGAAGCAATATACAGTCAGGGCGTGACAACCACTTTATTTATGTAAATTACATCCCTTTCTCGAGCACGCAGAGGGGCTGTCAACAGTTTAATTAAATATGTCTTGTTGTGAAAACATGTTAGTATTGCTGTTCCTGAACAGATTTCACTTGGTTTCCCAAATTAAGTACTGGGTAGCTGCAAAAACAGGGTTGGATAGCCCATGGTGCACAGAGTTTGGGCAGAATATCACCTGTCGCACAGCGAGAGTCTGCATACTCCTCAAACAGTAGTTGAGTCAAGGAGTGAAATAACCGGAGTAGCCTACCAGGCATGATTGAAAAAAAACGAACTGGCGGGAAAGTGGACTGTATTAGCTATTCCATTGAATTCAGTGGCACGTATTTCTTCCCCTGCCCGTTCCTGCCCCTTTAATAAAATGGGCCCTTTTAAATCAAAAATAATTTGACATATTAGTAAAGACAAGATTAAATTGAGATTAGATTGATGGGTGAAAATATGATCACTTGATGAGAGAACTGCGTGTGCAGCCTGAGTCAAGGAACAGAGCGCAAGCTTAAAAAAAAGCTTTAATAGCCTATAGTAACATCATGCAACCAATATCGGTTTTGATTTCCAATACATTCTAAAAGGTTTGTATAAATGTACAACTAAAGTTGCCAAATAACCCTAAATCTAGGAAATAGGACCCGTTTCAAATGATCACTTTTATGCTCATCATGGCCACTTCATAACCGCACTCGCTCCATAATGGGAAAAGTATATTTTCTATTTTCTCAGCTAAGTTCTAGTTCTACCTGGAACCAAAACGGATTATCCTATGGGGAGAGCCACAGAAACATTTTGGAACCCTTTTTTCTAAGAGTGTACATACAGCATTGTATGCTTGAACTGTACATGGCAGATTCCAATTAAGTGCTCTGCTAAAAGTCCTTTCAGCATAGGCTTTTCCACTTTCCATAATTCAAGGCCACTGGTATTGAGGCATTTGAAACATTGTATTTATATTTGACTAGAAATAACTAGGGTTCCTAGAGAAAAGGTAGACTCTGCTAAGTCAAAAGTATGCTGGAATGTGTTCCTCGAGGTCCTGGACAAGTTGATAACACAAATGTACAGTACACTGTATGGTCTGAGCATACATTCATGTCTAGGCATGAAGCCTCCCACTGTCCAGTATAAATGAGACTCCGTGTTTTCCTACAACATCACAACTATGTGGTCTTTCTGGGTCGTTCCACGAAACGTTCCACAAGTCTGGTTCATCCTTGTGAGCAATTTCCAAAACTGCTGAAGGTACCACGTTAATCTGTACAAACAATAATACGCAAGTATAAACACAGGACAACAAAGTTAAGCTATTGGAGCGGACATCACAAAGCCCCGCCCTCAATCCTATAGAATGTATGTGGGCAGAACTGAAAAAGCATGTGCCAGCAAAGAGGCCTACAAACCTGACTCAGTTACACCAGCTCTGTCAGGAGGAATGGGCCAAAATTCACCCAACTTATTGTGGGAAGCTTGTGGAAGGCTACCCAAAACGTTTGACCCAAGTTAAACAATTTAAAGGCAATGCTACCAAATACTAATTGAGTGTATGTAAACTTCTGAACCACTTGGAATGTGATAAAATAAATAAAAGCTGAAATAAATCATTCTCTACTATTATTCTGACATTTCACATTCTTAAAATAAAGTGTTGATCCTAACTGATCTACGACAGGGAATTTTTACTAGGATTAAATGTTAGGAATTGTGAAAAACTGAGTTTAAATGTATTTGGCTAAGGTGTATGTAAACGTCCGACTTCAACTGTATGTGGGTGTCTCACCTAGCTATCTTAAGATGAATGCACTTACCGTAAGATCTCATATTACTGTATTAAATTATTGAACTGTATGGAATTATTCATTTTTTTATATTGATGTAAAAAAGTTAGCATTTGTACATTTCTTTTTAAAGAAAAGTAATTTTTTACATTTGACTGTGCAAAATCTATCAGTACTACTAATTTCTCTTAGTGTGAGGCAGATATATAGCATTTTGCTAAAAAACATGATAGATTTTAAACAAATACATGTCTGTCATTGAACAACCCCATGCCAACATTAGATAAATGAAAAAACACAATGTAATTTCTTTAAACAATAAAAGCAAATTTAGCAGCATATCTGAAAGTGTTTTGTAATTAAACTTTCATGTGCTCTTCATGACAGAATGATTTTTACCAAAGTTTTTTTTATTTAAATTTTTTACCAAGTAACACTTCTCAAAGGGCACCGAATCGGTTCTCACGACCACGACCCACACAACCTCATTGTCACAGGGATTATGTGTCTTCCCCACAGAGAGGGTGCACTTCAAATTGTGTTTGGAACTTTTGTCACACAATGCACCATCCTGATCATTCATATTTTTAACATAACGCTATTTAAGTATAGCCTAGCTTATGCGACTCATGTGACTCACAGCAGAGGAAGAGCTGTGACAAACTGGTCTGGACAGGAGGCCAATTGTAAATGCAGTATTTGCTCTGTAATTTAGCTGAAGCATTGATTGGTTCTCTCAAAAGGTTGTTTTTTTCCCTGGGGGGGGGGGGGGGGTTGAGACATGTCATTGTTTGGAAAATCCAACTGTTGTAATGGAAAGGGTGGAGCTCAGGGGCTGTGTGTGGCTGTGTGTGGCTGTGTGTGTTGTGTTAATGTTTGAGTGAGAAAGACACACAAAAAAACAACCAGTAAAAGCACATCCCCCTCCATTATCGATGCATTGTGCCGACAACATCAAAATCAGCCTTTCCAGATTCTGAAGTAGGGAGGACTTGGAGTTAGGTGTTAGCCAGACTAATGTAAGTACCATTTAACCCTAGAAATTACTATATATTCCCCAGACAAAATCCCATGGATCACCAGATCAGACTGTAAGCTTTGAAACAGCTTGGAGATGTTCTGTTCTCACAGGATCATGCACTAAATGCCCTGGAGTTTTTGCAGCAATCTAGGCAAAACCTCGCTGTTACCTGAATTTGACTTGGCTCAATGTGCTGAAAAGAGAGGATTTCTTACTCGTGCTACTGCTGGAAAATGTTGGAGCTGTGAACTGCATACTTACAAACCCATAAGCCCCAGAGGTCTGCAATGAAAGTCATAAAAGGTCCTTTTAAGAAATGCTCCCTGCATATAAGCCACGAACTAGCCAAGGAGAGAGGGTTGTTCCTGCCCAAAACTAGAACTGCATGCAAATCACGTCAACAACAACTGGATCACAACGGAGGAGGATTCCTAGTAACGACATATCTCAGCAGCTGCCTTGATCTGAGAAATTGATTATTTGAAAGCCCATTTGATGTTGTGATGAGGGCTGGGTAGTGGATATGTCAGTATATGTCATGCGTCACCCTGAGTGTTTGAAATGCTATCCCCTGCACCGCCGGTGATGGAAGGTGTTATGTCAATGGGGAAGGCAGCAACACGGCTGAGAATCGTCACAAGTCAACGCAATTGAGGTACCCTGGGAGTTGTGGCATGCTCACCACATAGAATTCTACAATTCTATAGCAGAATATTCCTACAGTCGCTGGATAGAGGGAAGAAGAACCCCGAAAGAACAAGACATTTGCCTAGTGATTATTAAAAACTTATCAAAATGTTGTTTTTTTCATGGTCAAATATACAAAATGTCATAGATCTTGTGTTTCATGTTGTAACACAAGATAACACTGTTCATAGGTATCTTGGGAACAATGTTGAGGTCATTTAACAGTGGATCGAGGAGACAGAAGAAGATTGTGCCGACAGAGACTGTTGCTAGCTCCTACTTTCAGCATTTCACTGCACCTGTTATACCTGCTCTAAACTGTGTACGTGACAAATACAATTTGATAGGCTGTGTTATCAAATGTTGGCACTAAAAGAGTGTTAATTCCTGCAGGTTGGTCAAACCATTTGACACACGCCTACAGTTTCAAAACACAACCATTACCCATGTATATTTTTGTCTCTTGATATGCATTTGAAACTTGGCAGCTGCCCGCATGTGACAAAATCCCTCTTTTCATTTCTTTACCAGGCCTTCATGAAAACCCAAGAACATACCTCCAAATAGGTTGCCCGTACAAAAGATCAGTACAGTCATATTCACTATATATTTTCCCATTTACATACTCTGCTTCATACAGGTAATCATAAAGATGGTTGCCTTTCCTGGCCTTTAAAATGCATGATGTTCAAACTGTGATTCAGATATTAACTCTGTAAATGACCCGATGCAGAGAGTTATGATTATGGAAATGTAAAATATTAGAACAGGCATGATTTAACATAATTATATGCAGTGCAGTCAGTGATGGTGGAAATATAAGAAATTACATATGACAAGCACAGTGGCATGTAGTTCAGTGACTTCACTTCCTGGTAGGTAGACCATCAGCACTATTCTTGCAGTACTGGTTTCAGCAGCAACATCTCTCCAAAATGTATACTGAAGTAAAATATATGAATTGCATTGGCTCATGAACACTTTTTAGTCAGTTATTTAGTAAGTTATTTCCAAAATAAAGCATGGTGCTAAGCGTAATCCTGTCAAGAAACATCAATACGTGTATACTATCAAATGTAAATGGTCCATTCAAAACACCAAATAACAGGTTTATCTTTGCTAGAAAGAGCATTAGAGACCCACCAAAAGTCCTATGGAAAAGAGGCACATCACTAAAATATCTGTGTTTAGTAGCTCGGTTTCCATCTACTTGGCATCATTTTCCCACCAGAGATGTGTTTCCACCAAATTGACTTGTTGCAGATAACAGGCTGAGCGTGATGACATAGTGCACATACAAATACCTTTTGCGGTTACATTTCCATGTACTGAATAACAAAAATCCAAGTTAAATGGGTTTCCATCAAAAGTTCAATATATATATATATATATGTATATATATAGCGAGTGTGAACCTCTGGTATTGGCACGTGTGATCTAGCCAACAGCTCGCAGATGCAGATAGGCTACCTACATGATGAGGTTATTATGGACAAAAGAGCAAGATTATTTTTCTTTGGTCGAAAGGCAGCCAAGCATCAATGATGCTGTAAACAGTATAAGACCCTAGATATTTATTGGAAAGGAGAATCAAGTTCATCACCTTGCTCTTTCACCACCCTGTGAAGTTCATCATCATTTTTTTTTTTTTAATCTGTAGGTCTAGTCATTTACATGCATTCCTGAGTCGTAGTGGGAGGACCACACAATATGTCATCGCGTGACTCCAAGTTTACTTACAATATCAATACTTACGCATGAAAAAGTGTTTTCATAAAATAGTTCTCGCTTAATTCATTTTGCAGACAAAGAGATCCCACCTTGTCTGGTGACTTTTGTTTTGTCGACATTAGGAAAGTTTACCATCGGGCCTGTCATTACTTTTATTTTATTTTATCAGACACGTAAGTTACTGGCATAAAAAGGTTGGATGGAAACCTGATTAGTGGTGTAACTTTTTCAGTGAGGTGTAAAAGTGGCATTGAGTTACTCACACTCCTGCATTCTTTAAGTGGAAAAGTTCAGAAAAAAAAGCGAAGGTCAAAAAAAGTCAAGAAAACAAGCTCTTTCCTGAGTCAAACACAGCCATGGTATAACTTTACCATGCCAACGAAACTAAAGACTTGACTATTAACAGGCCTGTTATGAGACCGAGTCACAGCCCTTTTCAAAAGCCCCGCTATGCGTCAGTCAACATGCATGTGTAATAGAGAGATACATACATTTTGAATATAAGAAAAGTCAAAGATATATTTAAAATTCTCTTTTAAGAAAATGTAAGGAAACTGCACAAAAAAACTATTTGATTGGGATAATGATGTGTAAGGAGTGTTTTTAGCCCCTAAAAATGTACTTATGTGTGAGGAATCTCAAATTAATCCCAGGAAAAGAATAATAATAATAATAATCACACAAACACACTTTGAAGAGACCAGGCAATGACGACAGTGGTTGACCTTCTCACACCGACTGGAATGAAAAGAAATGTCCTCAACCCATGAATATTTAGTATGTTTACAGCAATAGCCTGCAACTAACTCTCAATATACAGTATGAAATCACTATTTGGCACTCAGATTTATAGCACTGAAATGCATTAAAATGAAGATCATACATTACAAACCAATAAGCTATAACGGTTCATAATGATTCATGAATTTACATGTTAACGAGGAAAATGACCTATAAACCTTTTGCAATTCCCCTTAAGTCTTGTACTACTTAACATGTTCGGCTGGAGGGGTGTGAATTAAATAATTGTACTGGTTCAGTGTCACATCCATTAAAAGACTACCTTGTTTCCTACTGCCCTCTTCACTTCGCAGTAGTTTATCACGCTCGTGCACAAACAAACACACACAATAGTAGGCATTTCTCGCTCCGCCAAACCCTCCTATGTCAACCAAATATCTCAGTGCGTCTTTGGTGACTGGAAAAAAAGGGGTACTTCTGAAGGGAATGTGAGGAAGCAGTCCCCGTTTAAAGTTTTAATGTCACGTGCACAAGTACAGTGAAATGCCTTTCTTGGAAGCTCCAAACCCACCAATGGAGTAATCTATATCAATTTAGCACTAGATCAATGTTAACAATGGTAATACATACAGTGCCTTTAGAAAATATTCCACTTTTTTGTTGTGTTACAGCTTGACATTAAAAAATAAAATAAATTCACCCCAGTCTACACAAAATACCCCACAATGGCAAAGTTAACACATTTCCAGACGGTTTTGCAAATGTATTGAAAATTAAATACAGAAAAATATAATTTACACTCCCGAGTCAATACTTTGTAGAAGCACCTTACAGATGTGTGTCTTTCTGGGTAAGTCTCTAAGACACCGGGATGGTGAATTTGTGTCTTTATTCTTTGCAAAAGTCTTCAAGCTCTGTAAAATAGGTTGTTGATAATTGCAAGGCAACCATTTTCAGGTCTTTCCAAAGATTTAAGTAAAAACGATAACTAGGACACTAACATTCACTGTCTTCTTCGTAAGCAACTCCAGTGTAGATTTGGCTTTATGTTTAAAGTTATTGTCCTGCTGAAAAGAGAATTCCTCTCCCAGTGTCTGGTGGAAAGCAGAACGAACCAGGGTTTCCTCTAGGATTTTGCCTGTGCTTAGCTCCATTATGCTTCTTTTGTATCCTGAAAAGCTCCACAGTCCTTAAAGATTACAAGCATACCAATAACATTATGCAGCCACCACTATAATTGAAAACATGGAGTGGTACTCAGTAATGTGTTGTATTGGATTTGTATTCAGGGCATAAAGTGAATTGCTTTGCCACATTTTTGGCAGTATTACTTTAGTGCCTTGTTGCAAACAGGATGCATGTTTTGGAATATTTGTATCCCGTACAGGCTTCCTTCTTTTCACTCTGTCAATTAGGTTAGTATTGTGGAGTAACAACAATGTTGTTGATCCATGCACAGTTTTATCCTATCACAGTCATTAAACTCTTTAACTGTTTTAAAGTCACCACTGGCCTCAAGGTGAAATCCCTGAAAGGTTTCCTTCCTCTCCGGCAACCGAGTTATGAAGGACACGTGTATCTTTGTAGTGATTAAGTGTATTGATACACCATCCAAAGTGTAATTAATAACATCACCAAGCTCAAATGGATATTCAATGTCTTGTTTATTTTTTTTATTTTTTTTACCAATCTACGAATATGTGCCCTTCTTTGTGAGGCCTTGGAAAACATGCCTGGTCTTTCTGGTTGAATCTATATTTGAAATTCACTGGTCAACTGAGGGACCTTACAGTTAATTGTGGGTCTTGGGTACAGAGATGAGGTAGTTGTTAAAAAATCATGCTAAACACTATTATTATACACAGAGTGAGTCCATGCAACTCATTATGTGACTTGTTAAGCTAATTTCTTCTTAACCTATTTAGGCTTGCCAAACAAAGGGGTTGAATACTTATCGACTCAAGATATTTCAACTTTGACATTATGGGATATTGTGTGTAGGCCAGTGACAGAAAAACAAATATTGCAGAGGGCCGAGTATCTGCAGATTTAGTTTTTTCCTTTCAATTAGGTAAGAGGAGTTCCTTACTAATTAGTGACCTTAATTCATCAACCCGAATACAAGGGTGGAGCGAAAACCCACAGACACTCTGCCACCCGGGGAACGAGTTTGACACATGCTGTAACACAACAAAATGTAGAACAAGTCAAGGGGTGTGAATACTTTCTGAAGGCACTGCAAGTGTCTGCAATGAATGACACACACAGAGTGACACACGTGTGTGCCAGCCAGGACATTTGCTAGTATACTTTAGTGTTGTCACGATACAATAATTTTTTACTTTGATACCGATAGCAGGATTAGTATCACGATACTTGATACCATCATGATACTACACACTAAAATCTATTTACACACAATACCCGTTTTTGAAATTTTGACAAATGTATTCAGACCCTCGAAATTGAGCTCAGGTGCATCCTGTTTCCATTGATCATCCTTGAGATGTTTCTACAACTTGATTGGAGTCCATCTGTGGTAAATTCAATTGATTAGACATGATTTGGAGAAGCACACAATTTATATAAGGTTCCACAGTTGACTGTGCATGTCAGACCAAAAACCAAGCCACGAGGTCAAAGAAATTGTCCATAGAGCTCCGAGACCGGATTGTGTCGAGCCACAGATCTAGGAACCAAATGTCTGCAGCATTGAAGGTCCACAAGAATACAGTGGCCATCATCATTCTTAAATGGAAGAAGTTTGGAACCACCAAGACTCTCCCTAGAGCTGGATGCCCGGCCAAACTGAGCAATCGGGAGAGAAAGGCCTTGGTCAGGGAGGTGACCAAAAATCCGATGGTCAATCTGACAAAGCTCCAGAGTTCCTCTGTGGAGATGGGAGAACATTCTAGAAGGACAACCATCTCTGCAGCAGTCCACCAATCAGGCCTTTATGGTAGAGTGACCAGACGGAAGCCACTCCGGCACATGACCGCCCACCTGGAGTTTGCCAAAAGGCACCTAAAGGATTCTCAGACTATGAGAAACAAGTTTCTCTGGTATGATGAAACCAAGATTGAACTCTTCGGCAGGACGCCAGGCGTCACATCTGGAGGAAACCTGGCACCATCCCTACGGTGAAGCATGGTGCTGGCAGCATCATGCTGTAGGGATGTTTTTCAGCTGCAGGGACTTGGAGACTAGTCAGGATCGAGGGAAAGATGAACTGATCCAAAGTACAGAGAGATCGTTGAGGGAAACCTGCTCCAGAGCGCTCAGGACCTCAGACTGGGGCGAAGGTACACCTTCCAACAGGACAACGACACTAAGCACACAGCCAAGACAATGCAGGAGTGGCTTCGGGACAAGTCTCCGAATGTCCTTGAGTGGCCCAGCCAGAGCCCAGGCCTGAACCCGATTTAACATCTCTGGAGAGACCTGAAAATAGCTGTGCAGTGACGCTCCCCAACCAACCTGACAGAGCTTGAGAGGGTCTGCAGAGAAGAATGGGAGAAACTCCAGAAATACAGGTTGGCCAAACATGTAACCAACCATACACTAACACACTAACAGCTTTGTAGTAATGAGGCTTACAGAGGTGTATGAGTTCCTCAAGAGCCTATGCAAATCCCAATGTTGGAATAGTTACTATTTTATTACTATATATAATCAGCAATATTAAAGGGATACTTGTGGATTTTGGCTATGACGTCATTAATCAACTTCCCCAGAGTCAGATGCAATCATGGATACTATTCTCTGCATCCAGTATGAAGGACGTTAGAGCTAACTAGTGGTAGCGCAATGACTCGAAGTCTATGGTATCTACTAGCACGCAAAAATTACTGGAAGTCTATGGTACAGTTGAAGTCGGAAGTTTACATACGCTTAGGTTGGAGACATTAATACTTGTTTTTCAACCACTCCACAAATGTCTTGTAAACAAACTATAGTTTTGGCAACATGGATAGGACATCTACTTTGTGCAAGACACAAGTAATTTTTCCAACAATTGTTTACAGACAGATTATTTCACTTACAATTCACTGTATCACAATTCCAGTGGATCAGAAGTTTATATACACTAAGTTGACTGTGCCTTTAAACAGCTTGGAAAATCAAGAAACCTCAATTGGAGGTGTACCTGTGGATGTATTTCAGGGCCTACCTTCAAACTCAGTGCCTCTTTGCTTGACATCATGGGAAAATCAAAAGAAATCAGCCAAGACATCAGAAAAAAATTTGTAGACCTCCACAAGTCTGGTTCATCCTTGGGAGCAATTTCCAAACGCCTGAAGGTACCAAGTTCATCTGTACAAACAATAGTACGCAAGTATAAACACCATGGGACCACGCAGCTGTCATACCGCTCAGGAAGGAGACGCGTTCGGTCTCCTAGAGATGAACGTACTTTGGTGTGAAAAGTGCAAATCAATCCCAGAACAACAGCAAAGGACCTTGTGAAGACGCTGGAGGAAACAGGTACAAAAGTATCTATATCCACAGTAAAACGAGTCCTATATCAACATAACCTGAAAGGCCGCTCAGCAAGGAAGAAGCCACTGCTCCAAAACCGACATAAAAAAGCCAGACTACGGTTTGCAACTGCACATGGGGACAAAGATCGTACTTTTTGGAGAAATGTCCTCTGGTCTGATGAAACAAATATAGAACTGTTTGGCCATAATGACCATTGTTCTGTTTGTAGGGAAAAGGGGGAGGCTTGCAGGCCGAAGAACACCATTCCAACCGTGAAGCACGGGGGTGGCAGCATCATGTTGTGGGGGTGCTTTGCTGCAGGAGGGACTGGTGCACTTCCCAAAATAGATGGCCACATGAGGCAGGAAAATTATGTGGATATATTGAAGCAACATCTCCAGATATCAGTCAGGTCGCAAATGGGTCTTCCAAATGGACAACAATCCCAAGCATACTTCCAAAGTTGTGGCAAAATGGCTTAAGGACAACAAAGTCAAGGTATTGGAGTGGCCATCACAAAGCCCTGACCTCAATCCCATATAACATTTGTGGGTAGAACTGAAAAAGCGTGTGGGAGCAAGGAGGCCTACAAACCTGACTCAGTTACACCAGCTCTGTCAGGAGGAATTAGCCAAAATTCACCCAACTTATTGTGGGAAGCTTGTGGAAGGCTACCCAAAACATTTGACCCAAGTTAAACAATTTAAAGGCAATGCTACCAAATACTAATTGAGTGTATGTAAACTTCTGACCCACTGGAATGTGATGAAAGAAATAAAAGCTGAAATCAATCATTCTCTCTACTATTATTCTGACATTTCACATTCTTAAAATAAAGTGATGACCCTAACTGACCTAAGACAGGGAATTTTTTATAGGATTAAAAGTCAGGAACCTATTTGGCTAAGGTGTATGTAAACTTCCAACTTTAACTGTTTCTACAAGCATGCTAGCAGTTACCACAGACTTACAGGCATTGCGCTAACACTAGTTAACAATTGCACGAACACTGGTTCGCAATTTCTTCAAACTGCACTCAGAGACAAAGAAAATGGTATTGATGAGTTAATTTTACTCTGGGGAAGTAGATAAATGACTTCATTGCTAAAATCCTGAAGTAGCCATTTAATATTATATTACAATTTAATATTATATTACAATATTATATTACAATAATGTATATGCATACATATTCAAAAACATAATAATTGTAGTGTAAAAACGTAATATGAGGAACAGGAATGACAAAATAACTATCTGAAAGCCACGCCTCCAAACTTATGATAGGCTGCCGCAGCTATAATATTTTATTAATGAGGTTCAAAATTGAACCCCTCCCATAAAAAAAAGGATTCCTGTTTAAAACTTTACACAGGCAGCCAAGTATCAGCGTATAAACATCAATCTGCGACACTTTGCAAAAATATATGCATAATGTCACAGCGATTCCTCTAAGGAACCTTTTCAGAGGGGTTCCTCAAGGAACCTTTTGACCTGAAAAGGTTACCCCAGAGTGGCAATCTTTTGAACCCCAAAAGGTTATTGAATGCTCCTTTATTTCTTTATGCACTTGGAAAGTTGACCTATTCCCATAATACAGAGTGAAAAAGAGAGACAATAACATCTGTCTAATGCACATCTGATGATACTGCTTTCTCTTCCTGCATCAGATGAAAGGACAACAACCAATCCAGGTAGCTAATCTGTATATAATACAGTGAAACATATTTAGCCAATTATACATCTGCTGCACAGTGGATCCCATTTCAGCACTGTATTATGGAGCCAAGATCAATGATATGAAGAATGATGGGGGAAAACGTTGACGTACTTTAAATGAAATTATGGGCAGAAAGACAAATTCAACTCCATCTTTCATCAAATCAGATGGCTTATTTATCACAAAATCATTTGATGTTGCCGATTATCTGAATGATTACTTAAATTGGCAAACTTAAGCAGGAAATGCCAACAATGAACAGTGAGCCATAGTATTCATGCATAAAAAAACGAAATAATGAATGCATTTTATTTTAGAATTTTGTCAAGTTAGGGTGAGAGGTGGAAATACTGTATTATTGTTATCGATCAATATTGACAAACCTCCTGGCATTGACAACTTAGATGGAAGGCTACTGAGGACAGTCACAGACTCTATAGCCACTCTTATCTGTCATTTCTTTCATCTAAATCTAGAGGAAGGTGTTTGTTCTATGGCCAGGAGGGAAGCCAAAGTAATTCCACAACAGAGAAGGGCACTCAACATGTACTGCACTGACACAAATGACTGATGATTGGTTTAAGGAAATTGACAATAAGAACATTGAGGGAACTGTACTGCAGCCTTTGATATTATTGAACATAACCTGTTGTTAAGAAAACATATGCTTCATGGTTTTTCAACCTCTGCCATATCGTGGATTCAGAGCTATACATCTAATACAA
Source organism: Oncorhynchus kisutch (assembly GCF_002021735.2). Taxonomy (NCBI): domain Eukaryota; kingdom Metazoa; phylum Chordata; class Actinopteri; order Salmoniformes; family Salmonidae; genus Oncorhynchus; species Oncorhynchus kisutch. Next base: position 13,673,661 of record NC_034200.2, on the reverse strand, counting down.
CTCAGAGGGTTTTCTTTAATGGAAGCTTCTCTAATGTCAAATGTAAGGTATGGTGTACCACAGGGCAGTTCTCTAGGCCCTCTATCCTCTAGTTTCTAGTTTTACCAATGGCATGTCACTCGCGTCAAACAAATCCTGTGTGTCCACGTATGCTGATGATTCAACCATATAGGTGTCAGCAACCACAGCTGTCATGTATACTCCCTCTCTGGCCTCTAGGTCACCAGACTGCTGATTATTTCACACACCAGTCACCATCGGCACATACCAGCGCTTATTGACACTCACCTGGACTCCATCACCTCCTTGATTACCTGCTCTGTGTCACTCCCTTTGGTTTCTTCCCCTTGTTTCTGTTTCATGTCGGTGTGCTGTTAGTGTTTCTTGTTTTGTTCATGTTAATTTATTAATTAAATGTATTCACTCCCTGAACTTGCTTCCCGACTCTCAGCATACATCGTTACAGAATAACGCCTCACCAAAGGGAAGCATTAGGGAATGTTTTTTGTTTTTGTGTTGGAGGTGACGTCGGGTCTGGGTTCCACTGCCGGGGCAACTGAAGGATGCCTCAGGTTTTCATGCCTCAGCTGGTACATTGGGTGTCAAGACTCAGTTGGCGGGTCAAGCGTCTGTTGCCGAGTCTACCAAGGATGCCTCAGCTAGCTCGTCAGGCTTCCATGACTTAGCTAGCTCGTCAGGTTTTCAAGACTCGGCATGTACAAGTCTATATCAATGTGTTTACACTGAATTAGCTTTTTGAATAAACATATTGACTTAATCACACATCAGACATGGCTACTTTGTGTTTAACTCTCACTCTGGGGGGAAGACATGACAAGCACAAGTCATCAGACAGCCAAAACACAGTCATGCAGTAGGAATTGGATGGCGATGCACACCGACCGTGGTCCTGAAAGTAGAATTTCCTCTTAATAAATTCTGAATCACTCACGCTGAGGAAAGGCGATCCTACTAGGCAGGCAGCAGTGCTTTGGCCATGTCTGTGAATAGTCACTAAACTAAGTGTCAGGGTGAGAACAGAACGACAATGTCTCCATAGATACATGCAGTTGCGTAAAGTACTTAAGTAAAAATACTTTAAAGTACTACTTAAGTCGTTTTTGGGGGGGTATCTGTACTTTACTTTTTTTTTTTTTTTTACAAATTCTACTTTACTACACTTCTAGAAATGTTACTTTTTACTACATACATTTTCCCTGGCACCCAAAGGTACTCGTTAGATTTTGAATGCTTAGCAGGACATGAAAATTATCCAATTCACGCACTTAACAAGAGAACATCCCTGTTCATCCATACTGACTCTGATCTGACGGACTCACTAAACACACATGCTTTGTTTGTAAATTGTCTGAGTGTTGGCGTGTGCCCCTGGATAACTGTACATTTAAAAAACAAAATGGAGCCTTCTGGTTTGTTTAATATAAAGAATTTGAAATGATTCACACTTACTTTTGAGACTTAAGTATATTTTTGCAATTATATTTACTTTTGATACTTAAGTATATTTAAAACCAAATACTTTTAGACTTTTACTTTTAGTATTTTACTATGTGACTTTCACCTTTTACCTGAGTAATTTTCTATTAAGGTATCTTTACTTTTACTCAAGTATGATTTGGGCACTTTTTCCACTACTGGATGCATGTACTGTATGTAAACTACAGCAAGCACCATCAGTATACATTTGTTTTAAAGGATTTCAAATGACAAAGTACAGTTTAAAGCCAGACTTAGCAAGTCCAAAATAAAATGTCACTTTTTTTCTGGTTTTAATATCTCAATGTATAGATGAAGGATTAATTTGTCATTTGGGTCGCTTCAAAGTGATAAATTAAGGTTTCACAAATTATAAGTAAAACAGCTTTGTTTACAAATTACAGGTCAGATTTCTCAAGGTAATTATGACACATAGGCCTATTGATAAAATTGATAATTTATCTGTTCCTCTGATCCATCCACAACTACAGCAAAACATATCTAGCTATCTCAATCTCATTACAAACAAGGCTCATTATAAATGAGAATTGACTGATACAGAAGGGTAATTTAGCTGACAAATGCATGTCTTACTAGTAAATAATATTGGCTCCTGGCTGTCAGTGTGTCTGCCTGTCTGTGCGACAGTTGACTATGCGCAGGGGCACAGATTTGGTCTCTTACAAAGTTGCTTTGATGTTGCTAGCTTGAGATTCTGAATGAAAACTGGAATTGTGGGCAATTTTCATTCAGCAAGGGATTGAGAATATTTTCCTAGTGCAACACTTACTAGTTGGACCATATTTGAGACTCCTCAGCACGACCAGTGCCCGCATGCTGGACACTATAGATAATAAGCACGAAAGCCAGCTCTGTCTACTGGTAATTGAAGAAACTAACTAGCTAATTTAGCTGGCTAGCAAACAGATAGATCAACACACACATTGTTTGAAAATGTGTATAGCCTACCGGTGGGTGATTAGCCCACAAACAAATGAACGTTGCAGATACATGCAAACTTTGCGGGAGTTGCTAGCTAATTGTTTTCCTCTTGGATGTTGCATTTACTATTGCAACCTTTCGATGTCTAATTTATTTTATAATTCAACCCTATAGTTTCTGAGTGTCGACTTTTCCAGGCAAGTGTTTGCACCGCAAGATATAGCTGATACAAGCTGATACAGTGCTATCTTTGCACCGCAGTTGGCGATCAATATTGTTTAACCAGTCTATGTAAATTAGAATGACATTTTACTGCTGTAACGTTCGTCGCTGACTCCACTTATAAATTGTATTTCTTTTAAAATAATACAGTATAGTGGTCTACATGCTTGTTATAGGCTACAAGCAAACGAGAACACCTACTGTCTTGATACTGACTGATCATGGGCGGCTGGCCCAGCGGCCGCTTGAGAAGTCTCAGACAGAGCATGTTATTACGTCTTGCCTGGGTGTGTTTACATTATGTCTTGCCTGGGTTTGTCACCCCGACAGTTTGATATCTCAGGATCACAAATAACGCAAATGAGACCTACTAAGTCTGGCTGTAATTGAAGGATACACACTAACTGGATTAGTTAGGATTTAGACATTCCTAATGCATTTATAGATGTTGTTCTCAGTGGTTCATTACTCCGGCTTCATAAACTGGGGGGGGGATCTATGTCATCTTTGGTCATACACTACAAAAAAAAAAAAATCTTAAAGGGAACTTTTTAGAACACAAACAAAACATCAAAACTGTAAGGGTAAACACAATTCACAGACACAGCCTTTAACGACTGAATGTTGAATCAGCTATAAATACACAGTTAGCCATGTTATAATTGTTTTCCCTTGCCATCTAAACCAACGAGGCCAGCAGTCCAGTGACTGCGGCACAGTGATGTACCACATCACTAGGGAAAGGCACTGACAGCCCCAGCCAACTGCCTTTTGAACACTCAACACACTCAGCCAAAAAACACAGAACAACCAGGACCAGAACTGCCCATTGCAGTTGCCTGTAATGCTGTCGGCAAGGCCACTGTGTAGGCTATGGAGTAGAGCTACAGTTATACTGACATTATCTGACATTTGTAAATACCATCATCAACCTTGTGGCATGACAAAATAAGTTAGCATTACCTATCCACATAAAATACCTACATGAGCATGACATTACACAGACATAAAATGTTAATGAGCATTTGCCCCCTCTGTGGTACATGTACACTAAGGTTCTAACTCAGAAATTACAAGTGAATGCATGTTATTATGAATATAATAGATACCATGCCGGATGCAAAGTATGGTAACAAAAAGCTACATTTGTATTTAGACTCTCTCCACCTATGAAGTATTTAGGTACTGTATAGAAGTATTTAGGTACTGTATAGAAGTATTTAGGTACTGTATAGACACGTCAACATTGCTAAGGATTAGCATAGCGATTTATTAACACAAGCACTCTTATCACTCAGTCTGATGGGGCTCCGTGTATGATTCATGCATTATTCAAACGACACACATTATAGTCTACCGTAGTAAAAAAAACTATTCTTCATATAAATTAAGTACATGTCTACCTTATAAGAGGTGTTTTAATAGAATGAATTCAAGGAAATAGCACCGCATAGAATGAATGACCTGACCTATTATCTTTATGGCACAACCATAAGTGAATGCAATGCAATGAGTGGGTGGGTATCTATCCACTGCATCCTCTGTGGAGGGTGGGGAGCCTACTGCATTGCCTCAGGGCAGAGGAATAGTTGAGAATATCATATTGCAGGTAAAATGTCTATTGAAGCACTCTTGCTCTACCTGTGCTATGGGAAGAGATATTCAAGAATGTGTCCGTTTTATTTGTGCCATTATTGACTATTCATGAAAATGCATTCTCTAGACAGTTCACTCAGATGGTTGATCATCTGTCAAAATGATCCAGCTATAGGGGGCTGGATGTTCAATGAAATTCAGAATTATTTCAAAAGATAAAGCCCAGTTAGTAAAGTAGCTTCAATCTGTTACGACTGAATAGACATAAAGCACGAGCAAAAAATTATTGCAGTTTTAAAACTGCAGTAGAAGTGCAGCAACTGCAGTCTACTGTGGTATTTTGGACCCAGTAATTGCAGAACAACTGCAGTTGTACTGCACTCTAACTGTAGTTACACGGCAAAGTTACTGCTGTAAAGATTTTGCACGCAGTATTTGCAGAATACTCTAGGTATACTGCAAAGTACTGCAGTTATTCTGCACTCTGACTGCAATCTTTTTTCGTAAGGGTGAGTGAGGTTAGCCGCCTACATACACAGATGACATGCAGAACATGTTCTATAATGAAAATAACTTACCAGACAGACACGACTTAGGACCAAGCTGAAGAGAAGAAAGCCCAAACTGTGGAACACTAGAGTGGCTCCCATCCCGTTTCAGAAAGCAATTTTTACAGAGGTTGATGCTTCAGTTAAAATGACTTCATCTACTTTTAACTGTCTCCAAAAGCGCTAGTCATGTTTCACTCCATCTGTACTCTCATTATGGGCTTGATAGTGGCTTGTAAAATCATAACTATAATCTCTTCGCTTTCCCTCCCTCTTTTTAAATCCGCAACACGTTCAAACTGAGCCCGCTCACTTTATTTCTCTGCGTCTGTCTGTTTTTTTTTCTTCTTCTGAAATTACATCCACATGTCAGAACTATTTATGTCGCTCTCGTTCTGCGGTGGGAAGTTCAAATGATTCTTTGTGGAGAAGAAACCAGCGCGGTATTTTTAGGTATTTTTAGTCCTTCAGACTAATTTAAACACTTCAGTATGGAGCTGTGCGCCTTTATGCCATACCCCAAACGTTCCTTCTCACTAACTCCGTCCAAATGTTAATTGGTAAGTGGTCAAACTCATACGAAAAGATGTAGCTAACTTGTTAAAATACTAAATGAATTTGCATATAGTGCACAAACGCATGGCTCATCATGTCCTCTATCACCCTAAATAACTATTGCCAAATTAATTATATGATAATTTCACAGAAGACGCTTGCTTATAATGACAGATTTTAGCATACAAAATGCATCTCAAGACAAAGTGTCAGGTCAGTCATAAAATTCTGAACTTTTCCTAATAAGATTCTTGCTTTGGCGAAACATCTTATCGTTGGCTGTCCCCCCAGACATTAATATCGGAAAAGAATAGTTGGCCCATTCACACTAATGATCAATCTATACATTGTATCGAACTATAACAAGTTTAGCTTCAGTTATACCACTCTATGTGGATGTATCAAATCCCAAAACGCAACGCGATTTACGCATGGTGATTTAGACAGTCCAAGGAAAACGCCAACTCGGCTATCAAGATCCCACTTACGCTATTTGAGAGAAAACAAACTGATTCATTGCACCTATTTCAGAACCATCTACATCTAAAAAAAGGCATCTTCCTTTCAAAGAGTTATCCCTAATATTCAACGCGGCTCCAAATGTTGACGGCAGCGGCTCGAAATCAGTCGTGAGTAATGTGGATGAAAAGGGGGATGGAAAGAGGCAGGTATTAGACAGGCGCATGAAAGGATCTCATTGGTCCGCGCACTCTTGCTTTAGATTAAACCACGACTCTAAAACGACATATTTTGTCACCCCTTCCACACAATCTCCACATTCAACCGATTTCTGAGTGTTGCCAATTAATTTCTGCCAACGTCTTTAACTGTATTTGCTATCGACACATAATGCATAGGAGGAGTAGAATGTTCCAGAAACATTTCACATTTTATAATTTTTTTCCTAGTAGCCTACTGTACACATCCTCTACATCAGGGTTCCCCAAAACGCGGACTGCGGGCCAAATTCGTCCAGCAGGTGATTTTATCTCACTCATGATTTATTCAGGACTATCTGTGGTAGCATTCACATGATCATAGAAGTGTTTAGAAACATATTCTATTTTAATTTACAATAAAAGTGACTCCAAAATGACACAATACATGAATTACAATGAATTTCTATTGGCACAAAATAATCTGAAACACAACCAAAACCAACAGCAAATGCATTGGTTTGTGTCAAGAACTGCAACGCTGCAGGGTTTATCATGCTTAACAGTTTTGCGTGTGTATCAATAATAGTCCACCACCCAAAGGACATCCAGCCAATTTGACACAAATGTGGAAAGCATTGGAGTCAACATAGGCCAGCATCCCTGTGGAACGCTTTTGACACCTTGTAAAGTCCACGCCGCAACGAATTGAGGCTTTTCTCAGGACAAAAAGGGGGAGGAAGAATAAGCAAAATGTCTGACACCATTGGTTCATCAAATGGTTTTGTTAGAGGAGCATCTGTAATCCATCTATGTCAGTTCTCTTGCATTGTTAGAATGTCAACACATTCAGATGACAAATTCAAAGAAATATTACATCGGTCAGGGTCAGTAGCTAAGTCGGCCTACTGTACGATCACAACTGTAAATCTTACTGCTTACTCATTAGAACAGATAGGCAAATAACTTCAGTATCACTTTATTAGAAAACTTGCCAATTCATGTGGTAAGTCAAAGCATATTTTTATAGAAGCTTGCATGTAGCCTACCACACATAAAGTGAAAAGGAAATGTGAGTAAGTAATTGTCTTTGTCATGCCCTGGCCATAGAGAGGCTTTTATTCTCTATTTTGGTTAGGGCAGGGTGTGACTAGGGTGGGAATTCTATGTTCCTTTTTCTATGTTTTTGTATTTCTTTGTTTTTGGTCGGGTATGTTTCTCAATCAGGGACAGCTGTCTATCGTAGTCTCTGATTGAGAACCATACTTAGGGAGCTCTTGCCCACATGGGTATTGTGGGTTGCTGCTTTCTGTTTTGTACCTGATGGAGCTGTTTCGGTTGTTCTTTTTTTTTTGTTACTTTGTATTTAGTGTTCAGTTCTATTTAATAAACGATGAACACGTGCTGCGCTTTGCTCCTCACCTTCCACCAACGGCCGTTACAGTCTTGGGACATGCTGTGAGGGACTGTTGATTTGGAGTAAGATACCATCCAGTCCATATCTATTATAAATGGGGGAGAATTATGTCTCTGTGCCACAGAAATTGTCAACCATATGTCACACAGAGAGATTCTAACACAGCACAGATTTTGCATCCACCTGTAATAGAGCATCTCACCACCCCAATGTACAGTACCAGTCAAAAGTTTGGACACACCTATACATTCCAGGGTTTTTCTTTATTTTTACTATATTTTTAATATTTTTTTAGAGTAATAGTGAAGACATCAACACTATGAAATAACACATGTAATCATGTAGTAACCAAAAAAGTGATCAACAAATCCAAATATATTTGACAGATTCTTCAAAGTAGCCACCCTTTGCATTGATGACAGCTTTGCACACTCATTGAACTGTAGTCAATGAACAGCATTCTCACGTAGGTGTTCCTTTTGTCCAGGTGGGAAAGGGCAGTGTAGATTGCAATAGAGATTGTGGATCTGTTGGGGCAGTATGGGAATTGGAGTGGGTCTAGGGATTCTGGAATGATGGTGTTGATGTGAGCCATGACCAACCTTTCAAAACACTTCATGGCTACAGATGTGAGTCATACGGGTCGGTAGTCATTTAGGCAGGTTACCTTGGCATTCTTGGGCACAGGGACTATGTTGGTCGGCTTGAAACATGTAGTTATTACAGACTTGGTCAGGGACAGGTTGAAAATGTCAGTGAAGACACTTGCCCGTTGGTCAGCGCATGCTCTGAGTATACATCCTGCCTGTTTAAAGGTCTTACTCACATCGGCAACGGAGAGCGTGATCACACAGTTGTCCATAACAGCTGGTGCTCTTATGTATGCTTCAGTGTTGCTTGCCTCAAAGCACGCATAGAAGTAATTTAGCTCGTCTGGTAGGCTCGTGCCACTAAGCAGCTTGTGGCTGGGCTTTTCTTTTTTTAGTCCATAATAGTTTGCAAGCTCTGCCACATCCGACGAGTGTCAGACAGTGTAGTAGGATTCAATCTTAGTCCTGTATTGATGCTTTGCCTGTTTGATATTTCGTCTGAGGGCATAGCACAATTTCTTATAAGCGTCCAGGTTAAAGTCCCGCTCCTTGAAAGCGGCAGCTCTACTCTTTAGTTCAGTGCAGATTTTGCCTGTAATCCATGGCTTCTAGTTGAGGTATGTACGTGCGGTCACTGTGGGGACGACATCATCGATGCACTTATTGATGAAGCCAGTCTGTGCTAGCAAAATAGTCCTGTAGTTAAGCATCTGCGTCATCTGACCAACTTCCGTATTGAGCGAGTTACTGGTACTACCTGCTTTAGTTTTTGCTTGTAGGAAGGAATCAGGAGGATATAATTATGGTCAGATTTGCCAAATGGAGGGTGAGAAAGAGGTTTGTACGCATCTCTGTGTGTGGAGTAAAGGTGGTCTAGAGTGCTCAGAGAAATATATTTTGTTTAACAAGTAATCTTTAAAAAAAAAAAAAAGGTAGCAGTCCTGGTGCCCTTCTTAAGATCAACGGCATCATGAACTTTACCCAGTACCAAGATATATACATTTTTAAACCTGGTTGCCTCTGACAGGATGCTGAAACTTGGCCGCAAATGTATCTTCCAGCAAGACAGTAACCTCAAGCACACAACAAAATCCACAAATAAATGGTTATGGAAACAAAATCAACACTTTGCAATGGCCATCTCAGTCTCCGGACTTGAAACCAATGGAAAATCTGTGGTTTGATTTGAAGAGGGCAGTCCATAAATGCAGAAGAAGGATATCAACGATTTGGAAGGATTCTGTATGCAGGAATGGTCAAAGATCCCTCCTAATGTGTTCTCTAACAAAAAACATCATCCTCTCAAGGTGAGTTATTGAAAGCAGGGGTGTCAACAATTTTGACCCATACCTTTTTTGAGAAATAAAAGCGTGACTTGTTAAACAAAATATCTTTCTCTGAGCAAATGTATTATTAAAAAGGAATATAATGTCCCTATTTTTTGGGAGAATACAATATTGTTCAGTACTATACTCATTTATTTTATAGTCATTTTTGTTCATCTTTATCAAGTGTGTCAATAATTCCGGACCTCAGTGTACATATGTTTCCAATATACATTATATTGAAGTTACAGTAAAAGTTCATGGTCCGCCAGTTTCCTTCATCCCTCATCCCCTCTTATGCTTTGTTTTGGCATTATTTCTCTACCACAGAAATATGAGGTAATAGATGGTAATAAACCCTTAATTACAACATAAGGCTTTGTCTTATCGCTCTAATTATGATTTCATTATTGTTCCAGAACAAAAAACGAGGTGGGGGGACACTCTCTCTGAACACCACAGAACAATATTTGAGTCACACCTCCAGGGAATGAGGACCTAGGTCAACTCAATCTCATATGAAGGCAATACGTATTGCCTTGGTAGCTCACCACTCTGATCTCCCAATGTGAAATGAAGAAACAGGGAATAAGATCCAAGCCGGACAGGGAATCTCTGAATCTTCCCCCAAGCTGGAAAAAATACTATGTGTTTCAAACAACCTGATTATTTCATTAAGTTATTATGGAAGCCTATTCTGTTGAGTTCTTTACCCATCAATAATAGATTTTTACCTAACAACCATTTTCCTCACAGGCTTTTTGGAGGTCAGCTGTAGCCGATAGCCTGGCACTATAACTTGATTATATCTAAATATGCAGCAATTTTAATATGGTTAGGGAGAAACATTAATAGGGTACAACATGCAACTCTCAACTAAACTGATTTAATTGTAGTTTTCTCTGTGAACTTCATTTGGAGGCAGAATGCGTATTGCTTACTGAACCAGTAAACAGTATACTAGAGAGTGAATATATATTTAGTGGTATTCAGTAATGAGACATCAGGTCATTTACCATATCCTGCCCAGACATCCAGACAGATGCGTTAAACACCAGCTGTAAAACGATGCGTAGAGCTTACCCATCATGTTCCACAGCAAAATAAGTCGAATTTGAGTCTAAGTATGATATATTTGGGCTTGAAGTGGAAAATCCAAAGTGGGAACTTAAAGTAAGAAAATACAGTGCCTTGCGAAAGTATTCCACCCCCTTGGGGTTTTTCCTATTTTGTTTCATTATAACCTGTAATTTAAATTGATTTTTGGGGATTTGATGTAATGGACATACACAAAATAGTCCAAATTGGTGAAGTCAAATGGAGAAAAAAACTACTTTAAAATGACTTTCCATGAATTAGCAACAATTACCTTCAGAAGTCACATAATTAGTTAAATAAAGTCCACCTGTGTGCAATGTAAGTGTCACATGATCTGTCACGTGATCTCAGTATATCTACACCAGTTCTGAAGTCCTGCAACACCACTAAGCAAGGGGCACCACCAAGCAAGCGGCACCATGAAGAGGAGTGCTCCAAACAGGTCAGGGACAAAGTTGTGGAGAAGTACAAATCAGAATTGGCTTATAAAAAATATCTAAAATGTTGAACATCCCAAGGAGCACCATTACATTTGTTATTTAAAAATGGAAAGAATATGGCACCACAACAAACCTTCCAAGAGAGGTCCACCCATCAAAACTCAAGGACCAGGCAAGGAGGGAATTAATCAGAGAGGCAACAAAGAGACCAAAGATAACCCTGAAGGAGCTGCAAAGCTCCACAGCGGAGATTGGAGTATCTGTCCATAGGACCACTTTAAGATGTACACTCCAAATAGCTGGGCTTTATGGAAAAGCGGCCAGAAAATGCCATTGCTTAAAGAAAGAAATATGCAAACACATTTGGTGTTTGCCAAAAGGCATATGGGAGACTTCCCAAACATATGGAAGAAGGTACTCTGGTCAAAAAAATGAAGCTTTTTGGCCATCAAGGAAAATGCTGTCTGGCGCAAACCCAACACCTCGCATCCCCCCGAGAACCCTATCCCCACAGTGAAGCATGGTGGTGACAGCATCATGCTGTGGGGATGTTTTCATTGGCTGGGACTGGGAAACTGGTCAGAATTGAAGGAATGATGAATGGCACTAAATACAGGGAAATTCTTGAGGGAAACCTTCCAGAGATTTGAGACTGGGACGGAGGTTCACCTTCCAGCAGGACAATTACCTTAAGCAAACTGCTACAGCAACACTCGTGGTTTAAGGAGAAACATTTAAATGTCTTGGAATGGCCTAGTCAAAGCCCAGAGCTCAATCCAATTGGGAATCTGTGGTATGACTTAAAGATTGCTGTACACCTGTGGAACCCATCTAACTTGAAGGAGCTGGAGCAGTTCTGCCTTGAAGAATGGGCAAAAACCCCAGTGGCTAGATGTGCCAAGCTCACAGAGACAGACCCCAAGGGACTTGCAGCTGTAAGTGCTGCAAAAGGTGTCTCTGTAGCTATTTTATTCTGATGAGTGGATGAAGTGGATTGGAGAAATGTCAACACAGCTGGGACACCTCATTGTTTCTGGAGACACATTGTGCATGGTGGCGCTACAGCATGCGTGCAGCTAGCTGGCTAGCTAGCAAGTAGCAGTTGCTCGCTAACTATACAAGTTTGGCTGTCTGGCTGGCTAGCTATAGCTAGCATAGCTAACTGTGCAGTGAAGTAAATCCATGTGAATTAAGTTAATTTATAACTCAGTGATTAAACCACTGTTTTACCAGTACTAACACTACCGCATCGGCTTAGCTTTGTCAGCAAACGCAAAGTTGCGTCATAATTATGTCTTGTCCTTTGCAAATGTTGATATTACTTTGCAGCATTGTGTATCACATTGGCCAGTCAGCACATTCCCTTTGACAGCTAGGTTTATTACTGTAGTTTTGGTTTTAGTTTCTGTAGCTTGCTTTCAAAGTTGAGAGATTGGATGTATGTAGCTAGTGAAATGTGTTCATCCCTCAATTTGTGCACTTCTGTGTTTAGCAGAGTAACATTCTGTCCTTTCGAACAATCACCAAATATATGAACTAATATTGTAGTTGCCTATTTGCCATCCCCCTCTGCTCTGCATGGCCACAGAAGTAAAACCATGGCCAGACAGACACCTTCCTCTCCACTGAGAATGTTTGAGTATGTCATTGTCAAGTTCATAGAATTTAGGCTGTACATTGTCTGTCTGTCATGGATCAATCTTACAATGTGACTATTCACTTACTCCCCTTTTGTGTTTCAGGAGTCAACAGACAAAACAATCAATCCTCACCGAAGTTTTTCCAGAAAAAATGCAGTGTACACATTTATTTGAGTAGCTTATTGTGAAAGTAGGCCTATGTCACTGTAAATAACATAACTCGCACACGCCCAGGATTCTCTCTCTCCCAAAAATCTCTCTCTTATGATTATCCAACCCTCCGAAAATCCCTACACCACCTAGGTGAAGTAAAGTAGAGTCAGGACTATGACAAGGCTGCACAATCATGGGTGGCCCTGACCCGGGGGTTGATGTGGGTAGGATCCCGACAGCATTGTCTTGACTGTATACAGAGAGCAGGAATCCCTACCTGATTCTCAGTTCTCTGGGCTAAATTGAGAACAGCTCAACAGTCATGTATGGACAAGATCCACGACAGACATAATGACAATTCAACAACCTACTGTATGTGTTTCATGTGTCTTACAGGACTGAGGACTCCTGGGCTGTGTGATGCAGGCCAAGCACATAGCCTGAACCAAGCAGAGGCCGAGCAAGCTGGCAATATTGTAATATTGACATAAAGGGAGGATGTGGATGAAACTGTGAAAAAATAAACACAGAAAGGTCCATGTTTATGTAACCAACTACAATTACAAGCTAAGCAAACAATGGAATGGAAAATAAATGATTATAATGTACAGAAAGCCCAGAGATTCATTTTAGTCTACTCCTGTGCTCAGGGCCCTATCACACATTGATCACATGAGGGGTTCCTATGTTACAATATGTTTGAGGGGGGCCACATTGACAATAGAATTGTTATGGGGATCCTCATGAGCACCACTGAAATTATAACCATCGCTGTGTTCTAACAAGCCACAACTTCCTCCTCTCTTGGCTGTAACCTTTACTTCAGTATACACATTCTGTTACAGTAACACTGGTGTTAATGTTTGGCGAATGCAAGCTAACTAGTGATTTTGTACTCCATACATATCAGCAGTGTAATATCTATATATATCTATATATATAAGTTTGATAATACTAAGTAAATAATAAGGAACATAAAGAATGTTTTACCAAATGCATACTGCCGTGCTCCGAACACTCATATTGGACGGGAGAGTCGGAGTATGAGTAAAAATCTAAGTATACGAAACAGAGACCAGAGGGTACTTCTCGAATGCGTACTATGTTTGTACATATTTTAAAGAATGCATCGATGCAAGCTTCAATGTTAAGTACGCAAACAAATATGACGCAACCACAAAACAATTACTCAACATTTGGTGAAATCAATGGCGGCCATTATTGTAGCAGAAGCGAGAGAAAATAAACTCCGACGTTGGAATTACATTTATTTTATTTTATTGGGCTCCCCATGAGCCGACGTCGATGGCGACAGCTAGTCTGCCTCGGGTTTGACACATAGCAAAAACAAACATTACAGACAAAAACACTTACCAATTTACATACATTTACAACTAGGTCAGATAAGGGAGAGGTGTTGTTTTATTAGTTTTTTTAAAGCTAATTTTGCTGTTTGCTTGAGTAATTTGAGCTGGAAGGGATTTCCATGTGATCATGGCCTTGAATTTATTTTGGATTTGGGGACTGTAAAAAGACCCCCGGTGGCATGTCTTTTGGGGTAGGTATGTCTGTAAGAGCTATATGTAAATTGATTATACAGACAATTTGGACATTTCAACATAATAATATGCATATATATATATATATATATATATATATTTATATTTAGTCTACTCCTGTGCTCAGGGCCCTATCACACATTGATCACATGAGGGGTTCCTATGTTACAATATATATATATAAATACTTGATGCAGTTAATCTCTCATCAACCCTCAAGCAGGAAAGACTAGCGTGCATGTTGTTGATGTTAGTTCTGTATGTGCAGTTCAGGGCAAGACATGCTGCTCTGTTTTGAGCCATTTTTCTAGGTCTTTCTTTGTTGCACTTGACCATATTACCAGACAGAAATCAAGATGGGACAAGACCAGAGCCTGAACAACTAGTACAGTTGATGTGTGTCAAAAATGCAGAACATCTTTGCATAACAGATACAGTATACCCCTCCCCATCTTCACCACAACTTTAGCAATATTACTTGACCATGATAATTGACCATCTGATTTTATACCTAGGAGTATGTTGGAAGGTTTTGTTATAAGTGACCCATCAACTGCAATGAACAAAGGTGATTAATTGGGTTTCTGCACATTATATAATTTAAGGTACTCCAAAGTATTTTTTCTTTGTCTTTTATATAATTTATGGTTTGATAATAAACAATAAATGGTCCATGTCTCATTCCCACAATGTGAAAATGTAAGTGTGTCTTGCAGTCTTAATAAGGGCATGCAGCAGGCAAGAATGAGGCAATGGATGCAAAAATGGTGGTTTCATTTACAAAATAAGGATAGTAATGGTAGCAGTGGTTAGGATAGAAAAGAATGTTGGCAAATTAAGCAAAAAGGACAAACTAACAAGAAAATATTTCTCCAAAGAAATCTAAATTAAACTGAACTCAATCCAGGAGTTGGTATACCTTTGGACAAATCTACAGCCTAGTAGTCTACCCATCAGTATTTAGAGATCAATTGGCAATGCCAGGTAGAAATAGGACCTACCTTGCGCCACTACGTGAGGGGAAAAACATTGACTCATCCAATTATAACTGGTTGAAACTTCATTTACAAGCTGAAGGTTATACAAACGTACAGAAGCAGACGCAATCATAACATCACATACCATCTATCTATTTTCAATACTAGATATCTCATTTAAAAGTAACTGTCCAGTAAAAATGTCATTTTTAAAAGCTCATATTCTGTTTGCTCATACCCACATAATGTCGTTCAATTGTCCTTTGCTTGGCCAAAGCATACATTTCAGAAAAAACATTCAGTAAAAACTCCATCTCAAAATTGTTTTTGAAACAAACAATTTTGCATAGGCAGTAGCCTATGCCTAGTCCACAACAACCAGTTGTTCCAGCTTTCGGTGGATGCCTGTGACGTGACTTCCGCATTTGGACGTCAAGGCGACACTACATCTTAACTCCTCCTCCACAATTACTGGATTGATTGAGCAGTGCAGAAGAGAACCTCCCATGACAGTTTTTTTGTCTTCTCATCAAGGCCAGCATGTAGTGGATCTAGTTTCACACATTTGTTTTAAGCCTGCTAAGTTAGGTTACTTTGGCCGAGACAGGCCTGAATGTGATTGACCTAGCCACTTTTTCCTTTTTTCCAACTTCTCCGCCTGGGAGTAGTGACAGGAAGTTATTTTTGCTGACTCTGATCTTTTCGATTCGTTCAGCCAAAAGAACTAATCTTTCAACTCAATTAGTTAATTTCAGTCAGTAATGCACAGAGCACGCAGGACCCCCTACAGGCGAACGATGAACTGAAACTCAAGAGTCATGATTCTTGTCATTCACCATAAGGGGCTTATTGGAACTTTCATTTGTAACTGAGACACTAAAGGTGTGCTTCAAACAATGTACATTTATTGATATATAGACCTACAAATAAGATTATTTCTTGATACATTTCAAACAAAAACAAACCGATGAAAAATTATCCAAAGAAATGTAAATCAAAATGAACTCAATCCATGATATTTCCTGATTTAGGAAACGGTATGCTGTTGGATAAATCTACAGCCTAGTAGCCTACCCACAAGGATACTCTCCACATCAGAGCTTTGCACTGCCCACGTGTAAAATGACATAGAGAACATGGAGGAGCATGGGCCCTATTAGAGCACTGTGGGAGTGTTTGGTCCCTTCTGAGCACTGCCCAAGTGTAAAATTACATAGAAAACCTGGAGGAGCATGGTTTGAGGTTGGAAGGAAATCAACAGGGCCGGCCCTAGCTTTTTGGGGGGCCTAAACTAGATTTAGTTTCTGGGTCACCCCACCTTGCTTGTAAAATATTTTTTTGTGGCCCCCCTATTTACACCGGAGAGACTAAATGTACGTTTAAAAGTTAATTTCCTGCAATTCTCCACATTTTGCATGGGGCATAGAGAACATCTGATAGTTTAACATTTACTCCTGAGGTGCTGACTTGTTGTACCCTCGACAACTACTGTGATTATTATTATTTCACCATGCTGGTCATTTATGAACATTTGAACATCTTGGCCATGTTCTGTTATCCCCACCCGGCACAGCCAGAGGAGGACTGGCCACCCCTCATAGCCGGGTTCCTCTCTAGGTTTCTTTCTAGGTTTTGGCCTTCTAAGGGAGTTTTTCCTAGCCACTGTGCTTCTACACCTGCACTGCTTGCTGTTTGGGGTTTTAGGCTGGGTTTCTGTACAGCACTTTGATATATCAGCTGATGTAAAAAGTGCATGTTCTACAATTCTACAGATTATGCCATGGGGCAGAGAGAAAATGTTGCCGTTTTAAAACTAACTTTGTGCAATTCTGCTCATTGAGCCATGGGGCGGACAGAACATGTAGCAGTTTTACAGCTAATTTCCTGCTATTCTTAATATTTTATTTTGGGGTGGAAACAAAAGGAATTTCATGTACTTCTACCCATTTTGCCATGACTTATGCCATGTTCATATGATATCAGGGCCCCTGGGCACATGCCCTGTATTCCTGGTAATTAATTTGGCCATGATCACTACCAGGTGTAGATAACTGGCTAGACTAAACAACAACAAAATAATTGCTGACATAGGCTAATTGAGTGACTGTCAGTGACATTACAAGAGAAAAACTGCTGATGCACGACCAAATTTTGAAATTGCACCTTGTGTATTCTAGTTCTAAACAGTAAATTGAGATCCAAACTAAGTTTTGGTTGGGGGCCTGTCATGCCACATAGTGGACAAAAAAGTGCCCCCCGCCCCCAAAGCGTCCGTTGCTTGGCTGGTTGCTTGGCTCTATTTTACCTTGTAGCAGTCGCGAAGGAAGGAGGACACGGGCAGTTATAGTTCTATTTCACCTCATAAACATTCGCTAAGTCCAAGCAAAATTATTACCTCAGAATTGCTCTCCAAGGACAGTGTTTTTGATGGTGATAACCTGCTGACTACCTGCTGCTTCAGAGGACCGAAAAGACTGGAAAGAGAACACTCTTTCTTTACCATATATTTGTCTTTATATAAGTAACGTACACCCCATTCCGTACAAATGTAATTCAACCGCGACATTCAAACAAGGCTGCAAAGAAAACTAATGGGACTGTAGCGACTGTGTTGACTTCAAAATCTGGGGTGTGAACTACGTTTCTATTCAAGCGTTGATAGACATGGTAATGGCTCTATAGTATTGGAGAAAAGTTGAAAAAACTGACCCTCCATTACATTGTGACGTGTCATGCCGTAACGTACAGCATGCATAAAGCAACTATTTCTGTCTTACTATCTATCTCCACCAGGTATAGCACTTCTCTCATTGTTTATAAACAAGAAATGGACAGTTACGGGGGTAAGGGGGGGATACCTAGTCATTTTTTGCGTCATCACTGTAAGCGATCGTCACTCTCAAAGCCGCTGTTAACTTCTGAAGATCACTTTAGCACCGCTCTAAAAACCCGATTCAAATTCGACACAAACCTTCAAATAGGTATGTAATGACATATTATATAAACTCTTTATAGTGTTTTATTTACATTTTAGAGGTGATAAGGGGATAAGTTGGACAGATCGAGTGAAAAAAAAAACGTTTTCCCACACATCTCCTCTCCTTCTCTCTACCACGCATTCGTTTATCTTCCCCACCCGCCATTTTTAAAAAGACCCGAAGGAGCTCATTGCCTTCTTCAGTCATGCAGAAACAGGCAGCGTGAAGGTCTTGGCATGAATTCTGTTTGAAAGGGGAGAAATTGTGCTTTACAATGGTATTGACATTACAGTTGATCTGGAAATATTATGTATGTTTTTTGGGTGCTAAAATAAGGTCAATTGTACGGACCAAGGCGATGTACAAAAGTGAGTGAGTTTACGTTAAATATTGTCAAATAGGAAGGAATCTTTTCTAGTTGTTGACGCTGGCTAGCTAGCTAGCAGGCATGCCAGACAGTTTTATTTAGCTAATGTTAGCTAGCTAGCTACTATAACTGTTGGTTTGCACTTCAATGGCATCCCTCAAGGAGATTTTATTTTGTCTTTCCAACCAGGCGAAGTACTATGAAGGCACCACTGATCTCGACAAGAGGATACTTATTTTCCACCATAATTTGCAAATTAATTAATTAAAAATCCTACAATGTGATTTTCTGGATTTTTTTCTCATTTTGTCTGTCATAGTTGAAGTGTACCTATGATGAGAATTTACAGGCCTCTCTCATCTTTTTAAGTGGGAGAACTTGCACAATTGGTGGCTGACTAAATAATTTTTTGCCCCACTGTAGCTATGTACAACCATTTTTCAACTACCATTTTTCATCTAGGTAGTTGGTCATTTACATGTTGCTAGCTATACTTATAGTTCAGTTGAGGCTGATGAGGGGAGGATGGCTCTAATAATGTCTAGAAAAGAGTCAAACACGTGGTTTCAATGTGATACCATTTAATTGCAAAAGTCACTGAAGCTGGAGACTTAAATCTCCCTCACTAAATATAAGCATCAGCTGTCAGAGCAGCTTACTGATCACTGCACCTGTACACAGCCCATCTGTAAATAGCCCACCCAATTGCCTCATCCCCATATGGTTATTGTTTTGCTCTTTTGCACACCAGTATCTCTACTTGCACATCATCTGCACATCTATCACTCCAGTGTTAATGCTCAATTGTCATTATTTCGCCACTATGGCCTATTTATTGCTTTACCTCCCTAATCGTGCTACATTTGCACACACTGTACATAGACTTTTCAATTGTGTTATTGGCTGTATGTTTGTTTATCCCATATGTAACTGTTGTTTTTGTCGCACTGCTTTGCTTTATCTTGGCGAGGTTGTAGGTGTAAATGAGAAGTTAAACCTGATCAATCAAATGGATAGGTGTAAGCAATTATGGTGATTTAAAATGCTCTTTACTAGGTTTCTTCACTCGACAGACACAGAGAGAGAGGAAGAGGAAGAAAGAAAGGATACAAGGGAGAGAGGGAGAGAGAGGTGGAAACAGAGTGGAAGACAGACAGAGAGAGAGATGGAGAGAGAGAAACAGAGAGAGAGAAAGCCAGCAGTGCAAATGTACTTGGACTTGAGTATTTCAACAACTCCCCTTACAACTTGACAGGCAATCATATGTACCTACGGGGGAAGGATGGCCAGCCACACAGGAGGGTGATTTTTACTAAGGAGAAGGGGGGTCGTGCTGACCGAGATGCATGCTGGCCGTTTCGAAGTTAAGCATATGATTGCAAAAATCAACCTACACTTCTTCTGACAGGGGATTGTCAACGAGTTGGAAAGCTGGGCAAATGTAAACCTTTTGTTTATCAATCACATTCTATTATATCTGAAATTATTATGATTAAAAAAAAAGTCATATCAGAGAGCACACAATGTTTCAATTTGTCACTTTTTGCTTAAAGGTCAGTACCCTGTCTAGTTAGGTCAGTAAAGGAAGAGTACATGCTTTACTCTAAATTCCCTTCTGTAGCACATTAAAAATAGTGCTTGGAACCAATAATAGATTTTAATTTTGTTTGATACCCATTAAGGACGAGACTGGCGAAGCCACCTCCAAGGCGATGGTGGACATCTTCAACACCCACGGGTCTCCTGAGGTCATCTTGAGTGACCTTTGTCATGAACGCTGGAACAAGGTTTGAATGTTATAGGATTATATTCTGTCACCAATGGTTTGTTTTATTTATTTTCTAGCTTTTTGTTCATGGTACATAATAGGACATATTTCAATACCTTACATTGTCAATAGATATTGCTTTCCTGCCCCCTCCTCCAGGTTTAGTGAATGGAACAAACAGACCCTCAAGACGGCCATGGGCAAGACCCTTGATTTGTACCAGGAAGGGTGGGAGAACAATCTGAATGTAATTTTTTTTGCACACAACATCAGCATCCAGGCCTCTGTATGGACGGGAGCCGCAGCTGTTGAATGAGGTAAACAATGCACTTGTATATACAATTTATTACATACACTGTAGTCTTTCAAATTTGTGATTGACTTCGTGTTTGTCTATTGCTATTTTTGTATAACGTACTTTCAGATCACTAAAGCTCCACCTGATGTGATGGAAGTTGTCGAACCAGATCAGAAAGCCTTTGAGGACCACCTTCAGGCACGGACTGAGAAGGATGTGGAGGTTTTTTTATCAGATAAAAGCTTGAGCTTTGGTTGACATTTGAGAAAGTAAGCTTTGATTAACATTTGAGAAAGCAAGAAATGGTAGTTATGCTGAGCTTATAAAAATGTATCACTTTGATTTACCTCTCCAAATGACTTTAAGACCATCGACTCTCCGAGCCTCCCAGGAGGTATCCCATCCACCAGAACCAGAGAGTTTGGATCAGTCTGATTCTCTGTGCTCTGAGTCGGAGGGGTACCAGCATGAGGTAGGCTATACCTTCCAAAAGTGTTGAAAAGTACATATCTCCCATTTATAACACTGCGCTAATCCATCACATTTTCTCACAGTAAAGTGTTACCTGTGTGTTTTCTTGTTTACATCTCCTACCCTGTTCCCTTTAACTCTGCTCCTATTCTCCAGGACCTAGGGGTTCTGCCCAACACCCAGATGTGGATCCACCTCATGTCCTCCATTACCAACCACCCTCCAACTTTTCATTACATCATCAAATCAAATCAAATCAAATTTATTTATATAGCCCTTCGTACATCAGCTGATATCTCAAAGTGCTGTACAGAAACCCAGCCTAAAACCCCAAACAGCAAGCAATGCAGGTGGAGAAGCACGGTGGCTAGGAAAAACTCCCTAGAAAGGCCAATACCTAGGAAGAAACCTAGAGAGGAACCAGGCTATGTGGGGTGGCCAGTCCTCTTCTGGCTGTGCCGGGTGGAGATTATAACAGAACATGGTCAAGATGTTCAATGTTCATAAATGACCAGCATGGTCGAATAATAATAAGGCAGAACAGTTGAAACTAGAGCAGCAGCACAGTCAGGTGGAAGTTGAAACTGGAGCAGCAGCATGGCCAGGTAGACTGGGGACAGCAAGGAGTCATCATGTCAGGTAGTCCTGGGGCATGGTCCTAGGGCTCAGGTCAGTTGAAACTGGAACAGCAGCATGGCCAGGTGGACTGGGGACAGCAAGGAGTCATCATGTCAGGTAGTCCTGGGGCATGGTCCTAGGGCTCAGGTCCTCCGAGAGAGAGAAAGAAAGAGAGAAGGAGAGAATTAGAGAACGCACACTTAGATTCACACAGGACACCGAATAGGACAGGAGAAGTACTCCAGATATAACAAACTGACCCCAGCCCCCCGACACATAAACTACTGCAGCATAAATACTGGAGGCTGAGACAGGAGGGGTCAGGAGACACTGTGGCCCCATCCGAGGACACCCCCGGACAGGGCCAAACAGGAAGGATATAACCCCACCCACTTTGCCAAAGCACAGCCCCCACACCACTAGAGGGATATCTTCAACCACCAACTTACCATCCTGAGACAAGGCTGAGTATAGCCCACAAAGATCTCCGCCACGGCACAACCCAAGGGGGGGGGGGGGGGGGGGGGGGGGCGCCAACCCAGACAGGATGACCACAACAGTGAATCAACCCACTCAGGTGACGCACCCCCTCCAGGGACGGCATGAGAGAGCCCCAGCAAGCCAGTGACTCAGCCCCTGTAATAGGGTTAGAGGCAGAGAATCCCAGTGGAAAGAGGGGAACCGGCCAGGCAGAGACAGCAAGGGCGGTTCGTTGCTCCAGAGCCTTTCCGTTCACCTTCCCACTCCTGGGCCAGACTACACTCAATCATATGACCCACTGAAGAGATGAGTCTTCAGTAAAGACTTAAAGGTTGAGACCGAGTTTGCGTCTCTGACATGGGTAGGCAGACCGTTCCATAAAAATGGAGCTCTATAGGAGAAAGCCCTGCCTCCAGCTGTTTGCTTAGAAATTCTAGGGACAATTAGGAGGCCTGCGTCTTGTGACCGTAGCGTACGTATAGGTATGTACGGCAGGACCAAATTAGAGAGATAGGTAGGAGCAAGCCCATGTAATGCTTTGTAGGTTAGCAGTAAAACCTTGAAATCAGCCCTTGCTTTGACAGGAAGCCAGTGTAGAGAGGCTAGCACTGGAGTAATATGATCAAATTTTTTGGTTCTAGTCAGGATTCTAGCAGCCGTATTTAGCACTAACTGAAGTTTATTTAGTGCTTTATCCGGGTAGCCGGAAAATAGAGCATTGCAGTAGTCTAACCTAGAAGTGACAAAAGCATGGATTAATTTTTCTGCATCATTTTTGGACAGAAAGTTTCTGATTTTTGCAATGTTACGTAGATGGAAAAAAGCTGTCCTCGAAATGGTCTTGATATGTTCTTCAAAAGAGAGATCAGGGTCCAGAGTAACGCCGAGGTCCTTCACAGTTTTATTTGAGACGACTGTACAACCATTAAGATTAATTGTCAGATTCAACAGAAGATCTCTTTGTTTCTTGGGACCTAGAACAAGCATCTCTGTTTTGTCCGAGTTTAATAGTAGAAAGTTTGCAGCCATCCACTTCCTTATGTCTGAAACACATGCTTCTAGCGAGGGCAATTTTGGGGCTTCACCATGTTTCATTGAAATGTACAGCTGTGTGTCATCCGCATAGCAGTGAAAGTTTACATTATGTTTTCGAATAACATCCCCAAGAGGTAAAATATATAGTGAAAACAATAGTGGTCCTAAAACGGAACCTTGAGGAACACCGAAATTTACAGTTGATTTGTCAGAGGACAAACCATTCACAGAGACAAACTGATATCTTTCCGACAGATAAGATCTAAACCAGGCCAGAACATGTCCGTGTAGACCAATTTGGGTTTCCAATCTCTCCAAAAGAATGTGGTGATCGATGGTATCAAAAGCAGCACTAAGGTCTAGGAGCACGAGGACAGATGCAGAGCCTCGGTCCGATGCCATTAAAATGTCATTTACCACCTTCACAAGTGC